>NC_050443.1:82700312-82907812 GCF_903995425.1 Onychomys torridus
GCCTTTAATCCCAGCACTCGAGAGACAGAGGTAGGCAGGTTTCTGTGAGTTTGAGGCCAGCCTGATCTACAAAGTGAGTCCCAGGACAGCTGGGTCTACAAAGAGAAACCCTGTCTTGAAAACCAAAACAAACAACAAAAAACAAATGAACATACAAAAAAAGAATCTGTCCATTGATGTACCTGGCTGCCTCTTCAGTACCCTGACACCACCAGCTGGTAGACTACATCATCATCCATGCATGGCCTGGATGGAAGAGTTTGGATTTCTGAAGGCAAATCACACTTGGACACCATAAAGAACTAGGACAGAATTAGTGGCAAAAGAATAGATAACTCTATGATGATCATGTGTGACACTGAAGAAAGCAGTATGAGTGACTTGTCATAGCCACAATTAAAGGGAGATGTGGAACAGTGGTACAGTGCAGCTGCCATACAGTGAGGAACTAGTCTCAGCCAGATTCTTTCTATGCTTAAGATTTCTCAGACAAATCCTCCTACTTATATGTATGAGTATTTAGACTTCTAAGTACGTATGTTGACCTCTGGGGGGGGAAAAACATTAAATTACATGAAAAAATATTTCTTTGACAAGTTGTCCAATAAATTCAAAATACATTTTTCAGCTTGATAAGAACAATAAATTGTTTATCTGCATACACAGAGCACAGCAGCTTCTGGGGACTTGTTCCAATTAATATAGAGGTTGCGGGTCATGAATCTGAAAACATGAATTTGCTAATTGGCAAAGTGCCTTTAGTTAGAGCATTCTTCTACAATGGAGAAACCAGGATGACAAAAAAATTATCCTTATGGGAAGGTTTTTCATTGAATATTTGTTTAATTTCAGAACCCAATTTTAAGCAATTTTAACATTTTATTTGTATCAGCCAATAGTGGACAGATTTAATACCCAAATTTATTTGGATTTCAGATTTTTAAAAGATCTAGTCAAGAGGCTGTGGTTCACTTTCCTTTCAGTTGTGTTTGGAATCTGTAATTGAACACATTTTTTCCCCTAAAATTTAGTTTTGTTGACAGATTGATTAGAAATGCTAACTATTTAAATTTAGGAAACAAGTTCTTCTATATGTCTTCACTCATTGGGGTAGAGTAAATCCCTGTAATCTTGCTTAAGCATTCCCATGTACATTTATGCTATCTCTGTCAATTTCAGGTGCTTTTCATAAATCCGTGATTCTGGATCAAGCACGATACACTGTTGTCACTTCATCATCTAGCAAAAGTAAAATTCATCAATGATAACCCATATTATAATATTTGAATAGGTTTCACATATAGGAAGTAATATGCTGAACTCTTTCAAGTTTCAAATAAGTGGTTTTGTTACTATACTAAAGAACTAATTTCTATTATATTGATCATTTTCAATTTTAACTGATTCCAGTGTTACCTTGCACGAACAATATTCAGCAAAGTGGTCTGCATAGTCTTCAGTTTGTTTGCTTGTTGTTTGTGCAGGTGAAATATGTGCCACAAATTTCTGAGTTTAGATGCCACTGCCTATTTTGTGAAAAAATAATAACATTGGCTATTTTATGGTTTCAAATAACTGACATAGGGAATGTGGTTTAAACTAAGATGTGCTAAGGCCATTCAGATTGACAGTATAGGCTGTTTGTCCTACATAGCTGTTCTTATACTAAATTGTGGACAGATAAAGGGTTAGGTAGGTCTGTATATAGTTATAGTTGACTCAGACTTAACACAGGAAAAAATCTTTAAAATTCCCGGATGATGAATATGTGTGTGCTCAGCAGCCCAGCACTTTTGCCTGCATGCACTAAACCCTCAGGTTGGTTCTCATATCCTGAAGGAAACAGATGATGATAAATTGCACATTATTTCACCTCCATGGATTATTTTTTTTCTAGAGGCTACACATTATTAAGTTGTTGATTCCTAATATTATAAAATAATCACATTCTCACAAAAAAATCATATACGTTGTAAGTGACAACTGCAACATTTTCTGGCCTTTATTGTTCTTTCTGTTGGAGCAGTCAGAGTGTGGGTTGTTGCCTTTGATGGAGATTTTGTTATCTTGTCCATGATGTTCTTCTCACACTAGTTAAACACTCAATGTGCCTTCTTCAGATTTCAGTTAGTTTGTTCATTTGCTTGATTGTTTTGCTTTAATCAAAGAACTCATGGGACTATAAATACTTTCTTGTATTCCCCAACTCCACTGAGTCTTGAATCTCTTGGGGTTGTAAAAGTTATATGACTGGTTCCTGGGTGAGTTCTTGGTACCTAGATCAAAGAGACAACCTATCTCACAGATTATCTGGGGCCCAGAGTTACAGCATAGAGAAGGTGACAACATATAGTATTTTATAGTAGAGAGTTGATGGCTACTGCCTTCAGAGGATATCTCCTGATTGTTAGTTTCAGATTAAATGCATCCTAATTCAAATGGGAGGGACTATGGGTCTGCCATGTCATTCCTGCTTATAATATTGCATTTGATCATGAGAACTGTTTTAGTTGATCCAAGGTTGGGAAGGGAAGTCTATCTTTAGCTACTGAAGCAACATTTGCTATCAACAGGTGTAGTTAAACACATTTGATCAATCTAATCAAAGGATACAATCAAAGTTTCCTTGAAAAATGTTTCATATCATTTTAAATGGGTAACTTTGTTGAGGGAATATGAATGATGTGCAATTTCCAATATGTGTATAAACATACAAAAACAACCAAAATTATCAATCTCTCCATCACTACTCAGTCGCTGGGAAGGTATCCTACAAATGAGGAAGGATCCCTGGCATGGTTTTAGACGCCACACCCCAGGTTTCTGTGTGCTTTTCCTTATTACTTTCAACTTTCTCATTTAAAATCCTCCTTAGAAATGAAGTGCCACAGGAGTTTGCCTCACTTGGTTAAGACAGAGATGAAAGAAAACACATAATGAGTCTTGGTATAGTGAATGAGGAAACCAAGAGTTGAGATTGCAATAATTTCTCATGGTACATTTTTCTTCATTTAAAAAAAATTGCACTGGTATTGCAAGTATCTGGACGTAGGGTAGAGATTTTATGAGAGTTGAAAATAAAAATATGATGTAAAACAGAAATTAAGAGCTTAGGTTTGATGTAATTAGAAATCGGATGGGGGAAAATGACCTTTATCCACCTTTAAGTAAGAAATCTATGCACTATAGACTGCAGAGAATAGCACAAGTTTGCTAACAGTTATTTACAGCTTCTCCTGTCTGGTTGCAGATGCAGCATAATCCCAAGCCCATTGTAGATTATTTTCTTGATCAGAGTAAGAACTGATTATGAGAGAGAAAAGTGCAATGATGTGAATTATAGTATATTTGTGATTCTTAAGTCAGAGCATTATGACTGAGGTGAGGAATAAAAGCCCAAAATAAGCACTGTGAGCATCATGCCATCTCTGCTTCTCTAATAACCAGTGGTTATTCTCTATGAACAAAATATCTTTGTGTCCCCTTTAATATATGAATAGACATTCATAGAAATTTAATATTTCAAATATAAATTACTAGGGAGGGCACAAGAAATAAAGGTATGGCCACAGAAATGAAGGTATGACTATAGAAGTTTAGCTGTAGAACATAGAACGAAGAGATTGGAAGAACTGAGACCAAGAATAACGTACCTGACTACTATCAAGTGAATAGGATAAAAGTGACCTGTAACCAAACCTGCTTTCTCATATGTGTTGATATCATCTTGCAGTCATTTTCCAGTCCACCCAGCATACACTTTAACTGTGGGGAAGCTGTACTTTTCCTGTGATGAGACCCATTGGCATTATGCTGGACTGTTTCTGGATCCTGAAGGGAACAATGATCCTCTCCAAGTGAGAAATCTGCTGGCTCTTGGATGAACCTGTACAATCTCTCTTTCTGTTGAAATGTCCTTAGTTCTACTTAAAAAAAAAAATCCTTCTGGTGCTATGCATACTTGCAAACTCATAATCTCAGCATTTGAAAAGCCAAGAAAGGAAGACCAATTCAAGGCAATCTTGGGCTTAAAGCAAGAGATTACCTCAGAAAAGATAATCTACTGTACCATGTCTTCTAGGCCTCTCACTATTAATAGATATTTACTAATATGCAGTTTGTGCTTTACAACCCTTTTAAAAATCAATTTTATCTCTTTTAGAAGTCATATTATTTTCAAACCTTTTTAAAGTTAGTATTTGCTATTTTATTTAAAAAACTAGATCAAATATAAAGTTTTTGAAAATCTTCCATATGCTCCTTTGAATTTTTCTGGATTTTGTTTTGTTTCAATAGAAGTACAAAAACCACTTGCATTGAATTTCTCTTATCATGATATAATTTTAACTCTGTAAATGCCTGTTTTCCATTGTCCCTGCAAATTCATGGGTAACTCATAAAACAAGAAAAAGAAAATTTCCCAAGATCCTTTGATTCCATCCAATTCTATTTTTTCTATACTTGAATGATGCTCCTCTTAAAGGACTCCTGTCTGGTAACTTTCTGCTGTTTAAAATCTCATGTTACCAATACTTGTCAACATAAGATGACTTGTTCCTCATGAATTCTATCAAATTTTACTAATGATGGCTTAATAGTTCTATTTCAACTCTTATTTATTATTATTATTATTATTATTATTATTATTATTTATTTCAACACAACAATACTGAAGACACAAGGAAATGTTGTGGCGTCAAGTAAAATTATCAAAGGAAAAGTAAAATGAAAACACATACTAGAATGCACAAGTGTGATGCTTTCAAGAGAGAAGAACAAGGTGTACTGTTAATAGGATTACTAGCTGTTTACCAGAAACACATGAAGATTATAATCATGAAAAGCAAGAGCATAGTTGTGAAATCACAATGCCAAGTTAATGCAGCATAGTACACAGTGAAGACTATCTATAGTCTTGATTTTCTTTCATTCTACTACCCTGCTTCTTATAAGAGGTCATGCACAATGGCAGAAAGCCCCACCTCCTTTGGACCATATAGCCAAAGGTCATGGGCCGAGCAAATACCACTACACCATACAAATCACTAAAGAAAAGAAAGAGCACTCCTTGATGAAGGGTTTCATATTAAAGTGTGAGGGTTTGTTGTCATTGACTCATTAGTCTTTATATCCAAAAGGACACATGCTAGGGTGTCATCATGCCCAAGTGGTCTAATGCACCAGTCTCAAACTCATCTTCCATGATAGTGTCCTGACTACATCTCAAAACTCCAGAAAAGAGAAATGTGATGAATCACTACAAATCATCAATCAGGCAAAAGCCTTACACAGACTTTCATTTTGGTGCTAACAAAATAATGTGTTGAGAACAGTTTCTAGAATCCATGTCAAATACATTTAAGTTTAGTACAACAATTATAGATTTCACCACTGTTAGTAATACAAATATTGTAAAACTTGGATATATTTTCCTGTTCATAAAATGTTCCTGTTTTATTATCTGTTCATCATGATTGACAGAAAAAAATTATTTCTTTTCTTATTATTTTTCTTTTTTGACAATCCTTTCTCAAATAATTTCTGAATTACTTTCTCAAGAAATTAAGCCAAAAATTAGCCACAATTCATAATTTTTCCATCACTATCAGACTATAGCAAGAATCTTAACAGGTCTTATTAATAAGAACAAACCTCAGGCCATTTATTGGGGTGAATGCTGGAAGATCAGAGAGACCGAACAAGCCACAGCTACCTCACCTTGCCACTTCCTCAGCTGGTCTTATTTCCTCAGACTGGAAGCTTCTGAGTCTTCATCCCAATGGCCTTCAGCTGAACTGCTGCTCGAAAGCCTGAATACTTAACCGGCCAAATGCTGAACCAGACAAATGCTGAACCAGCCAAATGCTGCTAGTTTCTGGTCTTTGTGCCTTATATAATCTTCCTCTTTCTGCCTACTCCCTGGGATTAAAGGCTCACTTTCTGGGGTTAAGGGCATGTGTCACTATGCCTGGCTGTTTCCAATGTGGCCTTGAATTCACAAAGATCCTCCTGGCTCTGCCTCTCAAGTGCTGGGATTAAAGGCATGTACCACCACTGCCCAGCTTCTGCTATGGCTTGCTCTGACCCATTTTCTAGCCACCATTTTTGGCTCTGTATCTAGTGGCTGTCTGTTCTCTGACCCCAGATAAATTTATTAGGGTGCACAATGTTTTGGGTGCACACAATTCCACCATATCAGACAGCAGAGTAAAAGATGACATCTTCAACTTCTTAATTACACCAATCTCAGAGACATCTAGTATACCATGATTGGAATCCCAGGACTAGAAAATACACGCATTTGGCTCTCCATCCCCATCTGTTCAATGTACATAGTAGCTGTTTCAGACAATGTATTACTAATATTGATGATCTCCACTGAGCATAGTTTTTATGAACGCATGTATTTCTTTTCCTTTCAATGTTGGCCCTGGCAGATATCTTCCTGTCTACAGCAACCATTCCAAAGTTTTAGTAATCTTCTGGTTCCAGGCCGGGGGCATTTCTTTTGCTAGCTGTGTGTCCCAGATGTTTTTCCTCCCCTTCATTTTTGTGACAGAGTCTGGCATACAGCTATCCATGGCATTTGACCGTTATGAGGCCATCTGCTATCCACTAAAATACACCAACATACAAACCCCATCTAATATCAGCAGAATGGGCATTGCATCTGTGACTAGAATCTTCATCTGCTTCTCCCTAATCTTTCTTGTTTATCAGCTCACCTACTGTGGAGGAACATCATTCGTCATTCCTACTGTGAACACAAGGGCAATGCAAGGTTGGCCTGTGACAGTATCAAGGTCAATACTTACTATGGGATGGTTGTAGCTTTGTTTTCCATATGCCTAGATGTGATACTTAAGGTCTCATGTGTCCTTATACTTTGTGCTGTGTTTAGAATACCTTCCCAAGATTCCCAATAAAGGCTCAGAGTACATGTGACTACCATATCTGTGTTATTCTATTGTTTTATACAACAATTTTCTTTTCTTTGCTTGCTCACAGTTTTGGAGGTCACTGCATACCATTGCATTTTAACATCATCCTTGCTAACCTCTGTGTGGTTCTCTCACCCTCCCTCAACCCCATCATTTATAGCATGAAGACCAAGCAAATTCAGGAGAGGGTTGCTCAGGGTTTTTTTTGGTTTTTTTTTTTTTTTTTTTTTTTTTTTTTAACAAGACACTTTGTTGACATAACACCAAGCAGCTTAGTTCTTTAGTTTTCCCATAAATCTATAAGAATTAAGAGCATCTGAAGATATAATAGAAATATTTTGCTGTCATTAAAAAGAACAATTCTTTTTTAACTTTACAATTTCCATTTTATTACTTTTTTATAATTCACACAGGAGTATTGTATTTACAGTGTCTCCACTCCATGTTCTCTTTTTAAATCCATCCATGTCCTCACTACTTCCTCTCAACTTCATGACTTCTTTTTTTAAAATTTTTCTTTATTATGAAATTTTCTACTCACCCTACCTACATACCACCCACAGATCCCATCTCCTCCCTCGTCCCACTCCCCAACCCTCCCTCCCAAGCCACCACACATCCCCACATACCCCAAATCAAGGTCTCCCATGGGTAGTCAGCAGAGCCTGGCACACTGAGGCTAGGCGGGTCCAAGCCCTCCCCACTGCACCAAGGCTGCGCAAGGTGTCGCACCACCGACACTGGGCTCCTAAAAGCATGCCCACGCACCAGGGATGGATCTCGATCCCCCTGTCTGGGTGGCCCCCAAACAGTTTGAGCCAAACAACTGTCTTCTGTATCCAGAGGGCCTAGTCCAGTCCCATGGGGGCTCCACAGCCACTAGTCTACAGTTTATGGGCTTCCACCAGCGAGGCCCGTCATCTCTACACGTTTTCCCATCATGATCTCGATGTCCCTGCCTGTAGAATTCCTCCTCTCTCTCTCATCGATTGGATTCCAGGAGCTCAGCCTGGTGCCTGGCCTTGGATCTCTGCATCTGCCTCCATCAGTCACTGGACAAAGGCTCTGTGATGACGGTTAGGGTATTTGCTAGACCAATCACCAGAGTAGACCAGTCCAAGCACCCTCTAGACCACTGCCAGCATTCCCAGATGGGGTCATCCTTGTGGATTCCTGAGAGCTTCCCCGGCACCCTGCCTCTTCCTATTCCCATGATGTCCCTCATCTATCATGGTATCTCCCTCACTGCTCTCCCATCCTGTCCTTGTTCCAGCTCAACCCTCCCATTTCCCTATGTTATCATCCCCCACTCCTCGCTCTCCACCCACCCCCACTCCCAGTCTGCTCATGTATATCCCATCCACTTCTCCTTCGCTGGGCCATTCATGTGTCCCTCTAGGGTCTTTCTCTGTTAGCTAGCCTCTCTGGAACTGTGGGTTGCAGTCTGGCCATCCCTTCCATCACATCTAGTATCCACTTATGAGTGAGTACATACTATATTTGTCCTTCTGAGTCTGTGTTACCTCACTCAGGATGATACTTTATAGTTCTATCCAATTGCCTGTAAATTTCATGATATCACTATTTTTTATTTTATTTTATTTTTTACAGCTGAGTAGTACTCCATTGTGTATATTGCCATATTTTCTTTATCCATTCTTCAGTTGAGGGGTATCTAGGTTGTTTCCAAGTTCTGGCTATTATGAATAATGCTGCTATGAACATAGTTGAGCATGTGTCATTGTGGTAAGATTGAGCCTTCCTTTAGTATATGCCTAAGAGTGGTATAGCTGGGTCCTGAGGAAGACTTATTCCCAATTTTCTGAGAAACTGCCATACTAATTTCCAGAGTGGCTGTACAAGTTTGCATTCCCACCAACAGTAGAGGAGTGTTCCCCTTGCTCCACATCCTCTCCAACATAAGCTGTCCTCAGTGTTTTTGATCTTAGCCATTCTGACAGGTGTAAGATGGTATCTCAGAGTTGTTTTGATATGCATTTCCCTGATGACTAAGGAAGTTGCTGAACCGAAGACAGGAGCAGCAGTGAAGGGTAAGGTTTTTAGCTCTTAGATTTTACTCTGACCTCTTGGGCTTTCATCTTTGCATTGGCTCTGTGTTTCTTATTTAACAAGATGGTTACATTTACATAAGGATGTTGAGCAATTCCTTAAATGTCTTTCAGCCATTTGAGATTCTTCTGTTGAGAATTCTCTGTTAAGTTCTGTAGCCCCCAAAACACAATTCTTAGTAGAAAAAAATGTTAAATTCTTAAAAATTATGTCTTTTGTTCAAGTCAGTATTATTAATATTTATTATATATGATTCTAATCAAGTAATTAATAATTTGATAAATTATCCTGAATTTATGTTATAAAATCAAAGTAGTTTTGATCACATCTATTTATATCTAATACATTTTTCCTCCATAAAATTGTTCAAAATATGTAATTGATATGTGTGTTTTGGTTATCATTTCTCAGTTTCTCTATTTTTCTAAAATGCAAAGCATACACATACAGAAATGTTTAATTTGTTCAGCCTAGCCCACAATGATATGTATTTCCTCACAGAGTCATTTACCCTGTTCAACAAATGTATCTGTATGTTTTTATATTTGACTTCAATAAAAACAAATTTTTAAAGACAAAATTATTTTAATATATCATAAATTTGATGTTCTCAAAACTAATTTCTTGCATAATTGCCATCAGAGCAAAAAGTAAATTATCAAATCAAACAAGGATAATATATTTGTCATGGCATTCTAGTATGAGACTTTAGCATAAGAAATGCTTAATTGGCAGACCTGGTTTTAGAATATAGTCTATGACATCATTACCTGTATTACCCATTATAATCCTAAGATATTAGTGAGAAACTTTGAAATAGTATATCAACAGAAATGCCTAATATTAACAAATTTGGTAGATACAACTTAAAGTTTGTTCTAAATGCTCACAGTGAACAAGACAAAATATCCTTAAAATGGTTGTCTTAGTTTCACATGACCATTGATCAGTTTTGGTCTACATGTTTCCCTGAGACTTAGGTTTTTGTTTTCAGTTTTCTCTTCAATACCCATGTTAATGCAGTTTCAGGTAGAGAGCCAGAGGCTAGATATAAGTAAGGTTCAGAGGTAAAGAGTACTTGCTATTCTCACTGAAGACTGGAGATTGATTCTCAGCACACATATTGGATGGTTCAAAACTGTAACTCCAAGGATTCCAGCACCCTCTTCTGGCCTCTACCAGTCCCATACACAGATGGGATATGCACACATATTCATATAAGTAAAAATAAAATAAATCAGCTGGCCAGTGGTGATATATGCCTTTAATCCCAGCACTTGGGAGGCAGAAGCAGGTGGATCTCTGTGAGTTCAAGGCCAGCCTGGTCTACAAAGAGAATTCCAGGATAGGCTCCAAAGCTACACAGAGAAACCCTGTCTCAAAAAAACCAAAAAATAAAATAAAAATAAATCTTGTTTAAAAATGAGAAGTTCTGTTTATAAAAACAGGTTTCAGCAACAGATATTTTAAACAATTATCTACCTTCAAAACAGTTACATTGGCACAGTTAGACACAGTCAGAGACAAAATGAGTAATCCTGATCCCAGGCACAGGAAGGGGGGTGAGAGTCAATGACTAAATGGTTCAGTTGGAACCCCCACAAAGCAGCTCGCTCTCTCTCTCTCTCTCTCTCTCTCTCTCTCTCTCTCTCTCTTTCTTCCCCCCTCCCCGTGTGGTGTGTGTGTGTGTGTGTGTGTGTGTGTGATTGCACTGTGGTCCTTTGTGTTGTTTGTTTACTGACTTCTTTTTACTCAAGATGAAAAAAGGAAACCCTGAGAAGTCACCATGAGATGGATAACAGTTAGATTCTGAGACTAAGTGGTGGACATTTACAAACCATGGTGACTCTGGATCAATTCCTTTCATGATTAGGTATCTATTACACATATATCATGAAACTTAAAATAAAAATATGACGTGCATTATCCATATCAAGAGGAAACTAGGAAAACTGATTTGAACAGAGTATTGTTTTTGAAAGAAGTAACATAGTGAACTCGCTACTGGAAACTATGTCAAAAATACAGAGAGAATGAAATTAGTCAAACTAAAAGTGATGAACAGAGAATTCTGTGACTTTGATAATTTTACTTAGTGAAATAAGACATGTAATTTATCAGGACATATAGCTTCTAGGAGGCAATGTGGGCTTATGACTAAGACTTACATTACTAAGAATCAAAATCTCTGCCCCTCTGCTTCTATTTACAAACTTTGGAAGCTACTTTATCTTTCTGTTTATTTTTTAAATTACATAAGTATCTATTAAACACTAATATTAGTAAGTGAAACATGATGCATAATCTATTAATGTTAATATTCTTTTATTTTAATACAATAATAAATACATTTATCTTTCAATTATTCTGGTTCATGTTTGATTCAGCAGTGGTTTTAAAATCTCTCCATTTGATTTAAGTTTAGCATGTGTTAAAAATGACTTAGCAGGGCTAGTCATGTCATGGATCAGGGAAAGAACATCCAACTACCACCTTCATAAACCAGCACAATCACTAAATGTTTACTTATATTTACAAATACCCCTCATTAAGGAAATTTGTCTTTGAGACAAACAGAGACCATCACAGAAAACCATAACCAATTATAATGCAGAGCTGTGGAGCTCAGTACTGCAAAAATGCTCCTGTACCTAAAGCTCAGGGTACGCTGTAGAAGATGGGGCAGAGAGCTTGTCAGAGTAAGAGTACAAGGGATTTTACTATGAGATTGTGTCTCTTACTGATGTCAGAAGCTACACCCAGAAAGTCTCAACAACATGACTACCCAAACATAAGCTGAACAACGGCCATAAATAGGTCCAAGTGGATGGAGGAAATTCCATGAGATCTCAATTCCCACAAAGAAGCAAAGACACCTAAGGGATGCTAAGAGAAGGAGAAATCATTTCCCCCAGAGAAGGGCACACTAATTGGTTATCCAATATTGTGTTCAGCCCTGAAAATGTACATAGAACAAACAGTATGGAGAGTGAGCAGATTATATTTAGGAATCTATATGTATATACATACAATATGTGCAAGTAGCAATTATTGAAAAAAGAGGTCATGAATTTGAAAAGGAGTAAGAAGGGCTATATAAGAGTGTTGGAGGGAGGAAAGGGAAGGGGAAATGATATAATTATATTATAATCTCAAAACCAAAATAAATAATAAAGATGGCCTAGCTTTTCTTTATAAATATAAATGGTCATAAGACAAAGTACCATAATCATGCATACATGATTGAAAGCAGACATTTGCCCACATTTATATTATTATGTATAAACATGATAAACATTCCATACACTTTTTAATTATAAATATATTTTGATACTTGAAAGTAATTGGCCTTCCTTTCCTGTTTCTAGAGTCTTGCTGTCTTTAGTTGTTACTACTGCAGTAAAAGCTAGAACGGGGTAGTGAGATAAACTGATGTTGAAAGCAGAAAGAAAGAAAACCCAAAAGAATCTGTCATGAAAAGAGAAAAAGAGGCACAGATGTAGAAAGGTAATAGAGACAATATATTCAGTTTCTCAGGTTCAGCTGAACATTTTATTGTCATGTTTATATTGTTGTGCTACGAAAAGATAGACATCCAATGTGCATCAAAGATACAGATTCAGTAATACCCTATTTTCTGCTTAACTATCGGAAGAAAATCCCCTGGTATGCCGTATCAACCATGGCAGAGAGGCAATGGAGTGCTGATGCCCGTATAAAATGACTAGTCTGAGAAAGTGTGAAATAGGCCTGCATTTCTTCTCTTCTTCAAAAGTGTAAGGAGCTTACAGGAAACTCACAAAGCACAGCAAGATCCCACTCCTGAATATGCAAAGCTCTAAAGACTTTGAGCAGGAGTATATTTATACAATTCTCCTAATATAAATGTCATAGTCTCAGAAGTAAGAGAAAATGGGTTTCAAAGCTTGAGAAGTAAGCATGAATGTTACAAATGAGTCACTAAATACAGGAGAAAAAAAATCTATTGAAGTTCAATAATGGTCACAGAAAGTTCGATTCCTCAAGGAAAAACGCAAGGTGTAAATGTGAACTAGGTATCCTAGGCAGCATCACATTGAAGATACAGGCTTCCCCAGCCCTCTCACAGGATCCTAGAAGATAGGTCATCTTTGATTTTGGTGCTCATGACAAGAGATGCACATGGGTGTGTTTTAAAGAGACCTGCGGAGGAAAGGAATACTTTAGCACAAATTATGAACATTCACTGGGCAGAAAGGTTATTTGGTTAGTTTAGATTATTATTATAACTTGTTATGATGTGTTTGATTGACATCCCTGGGAGGCTTGCTCTTTTCTGAAGGTAAACAGAGAAGGAGTGGATCTGGGTGAGAGGGGAGGTAGGTAAAGGGGAACCGGGAGGAGTGGAGGGAGGGGAAACTGCAGTCAGGATGTAATGTATGACAGAAGAATAAATTAATATATATATATCCTTTAAGTGTAAAAGTATGGCTAACTCTTAGAGGGAAAGTTGGAGTTTTAAACAATAGTTCATTTAAACAGAATAATGCTGAACAGTTAGTACTATGAGAGCAAGTAACAGAAAGTTCTTCCCAGAAAACTTTAGATAATAAAGTGAAAACATCACTACAGCAGAACTGGTTGTAATGCATGCTAAAAAATAATAGTCCCAAATTATTTTCCATTCATAAGTTTCTTGACAACTTTAAAATTCTTACTTGTAACATGAAAAATGTTAAAAAGTACAAGAGTAATAGCTATGCAGTAAAATATAATATCAGCCGTAGCAGAAATGTTAATTTCAGACCAAATTGTCTCACCGTTATTTTTTGAGTAACTTTAAACTGCTTTTCTTAATGTTTTTTGTAGAGATGTTGAGGCTTATGATTTACTACCCTTAGCATTGCTCTGAAGATTAAGACTAAGAATTGTAAGTTATGTTTCTAAGAAATCTGTTTTGTACTTTTTATTACGAAGAATGTAATTGTCTTCTTTTGTGAGGCTGTTTTCAATCATAATTGTAAAGCTATAAATATTTAAAATCAGAGCTTTCAGTTAGTAAGAGATTGTCATAACTATCTGCTGCAAGCTGCAAAAATATATAAGAAGTAGGAATTCAGCTGATTATGACAAAGCTTATACCTAGAGGAGTTAAGAACTCTTCCAGAGGATGAGGCCAAGGCTCAAGGAGTCTTGGTAATATTAGCTTTTGATTATTAGCCATCTCCTTTTAGAATTCCTCATGTGCTATTTTAGCTTTGCCATCATTTATTGGGCAGCATTTCCCCCCTACGAATGGAATATTTAAATAACCTTCTGTGCTGACAACTATACACAGCCAGAACCCCAGTTCAAGCCTCCCTGTAATTATTGTCATTAGCAGTATCTGGCCAGCACCATCTACAGATGGATGAAAGTATCTTATCAAAGATACCTCTGTACTCTGTAAGAACAAACTTAAACACCCAGATTATCTGTTTGAGAAGGCCTGGAGGATGTACTAATTAGGTTTAACTTTCTCCCTTTCCAAAGTCATATCTTTAGTTTTAGATCTACCTTTAACTATTAACTCAGAACTAAAGGGTTTCTACTTATAGGCACATGAAGCTGACTCAGGCTGCCCAGCCATGGAATGCACTCCTCCGCCCTGCCAGAAAACTAGCAGAAGCCAAGAGAGCTTGGACAGATAAGGGGTCAAAGGAAAATAGGCAGTTTTATTTTCACTTGTCACTGATAGACTCCTAACACTTTAACTAACCACTTCTAAAAATATAGTTGAGTACATAAAATCCCCTTGCTCAGATATTAACCGAATTTAGTCCTGATTCTATTCTCCACTAGTTACTTCCCTTTTGGGTTGTAGATGATGGCTGACAATTACTGTTCTTTTGTGTGGATCTTATTGCCTCTCCTTTTGACCCTGAAGGAATTCAAGCCTGGTGACCTTGCCTTAGCCACAGCATTGCCAGTGAATGGATATATAATTGTAAACCTCAGAGACTAAAAGGACAATTTTACTGGAAAATTAGATGGAGAACTAGAAGGATGAGATGGAAGATGAAGAAGAGCCAGATGGGGAAGAACTAGGTGGGTAAGAAAGAGATGAGAGAGACCAAGATGGGCAGAACTAAGATGAAGAAATTGAGATAACCTTTGGAGGATACAGCAGATAAATGTAGAGAGAAATCCAGCAAGGAAGGAGATAGGCATGAGAGCAGAATAGAAGCTATGTAGAGAGAAAACTGACTCAGAAGAATAAAGTGAATGGACTAAAGAATTTTGTGTACATAGATTTATTAGAGTATCTCTCAGATTAATCTGCCACTGGTAGCATCTCTTCTGCAACTCTGGATGAAGGCTATCGAGGGGCTGGACCCCAATAGCTTTTGCTAACTATCTGAGGAACATTTTTGAAAGTGAAATAAAGGATGAAGACAAAGTTAAACTGGTACTATGTAATTTACATGACCTTATTAACCAAACTGTAAGACCGAATAAGTGTGGCTATGAATTTAAGGGAGTGCAATCAAATGTGGAAAACTCTGATATGGCCATGGTAATAGATTCACGGTGGTAAATAGTTTCCTACATATTCATCAACTTTTATATCTACATTTTACAATAATAAGGTTCTTTGCAATTATACCTCAATAATTGTGCTTTAAATTATTGGATAAATGTTGTACATAACAGTTTATAATTTTATTGTAAATAACAAAATATATAATATATGTAATACAATATAAATATTTTAAGGAAGGTTACATTAACAAAGGGATGCTACCTACCTTATCATATGTGGTTCATTTTGGTGTTTTGTCAACTTCTGCCTATTGTTCAATGTTTTATAGCAACTGTCAGACTAATTTGAATGAAAAGAAGCCCACAAGGGAGGCAGGAAAGCATAGTCATGTGACTTGAAAATAAACAAAGCATAAAATATATCCAACTCTTCTCATACAATGCACCCTAAAATTTGATGTGGCTGGTTGAAAGTTCATTTAAAGAATAAAGATAATATCTACCTCAGAGTTTTTAAGGAGATGTTAAGTTAGAAGGTAATTTCTGTTACATAGTCACAGCAATGTTGTAACTATTACTGGAGATTTAAGAAAGAGAAAATATGAATCAAAGAATATTTTTGCATGATTTAAGTAGTCTTCCTATGGTAGTCATTATTCATATTGTCATGAGTACCTCTGTTACCATCTATAGGGTGGGGACTTGTGAAGCTGTGGAGTATTGGAGAACACAGCAATGAAATATCTTCTTTTGCTTAATTAACTACGGTTAAGTGACTAAACAGTCCAATTTCACATGCTGCTCATTTACTATGTGCTAAGTAGTTGAAATAATTGGGATTTAATTTATTCCATAAATATGTTGCTTAGATGAACAAAAGTAGATTAAGATAATAACTCATCTATAATAATCATCAAAGGCTATAAACCAAAAAAATATCAGTTTCATAATGAAGGTAAAAAGAAATACACATGTGCAAGTGGCCACATAAGATATGGATTTTATGAGTAAATCAACTTGATACATAAAGAAAAGTGGAATTAATATAAATGTTTAAAGTTTTGAAAGTTAAAAACAGGTTAAAAAGATGATTGTGAGTATATTTCCTTTGCATTTTCTAGTTTGTGAAGTTAACTACAGTGCTATAGAAGTGATTTGCACTGGCTTAAAAACATCTATGAGAAAAGGAAAGGAGAGAATTTACAACATGTGAAACATCATTAAACAGCAGTTGACACAGTTACTTACTGAATTTCACCCTTTGTAAGTCTTCAAGTTGACTTTCAAATATATTCACAGCTGATTTAAATCCTAGGTTCCCTTCAGGAACAGTCTCTGAATCCTTGCTCGTATCTGTTGAGTCTTGATACTGTAGATAATGGGGTTCATCAAGGGTGGGAAAAGGATGTAGATGTTGCCCATGAGGACATGAACCAGTGGAGAGAGGTGCTTCCCAAAGCGGTGAACCATGGTCAGACCAATGATGGGGATGTAGAAAACCAAAACAGCAGAGATATGAGATACACAAGTCTGCAAGGACTTGATTCTCTCCTCCTGGGAAGCAATGGATAGAACTGTGTGCAGAATCATAATATATGACATTAATATGAGTACTGAATCCAGCAACAGGTTGCTAATTACCAAGGCTAGACCATACATGCTATTAAAACGGATGTCTCCACAGGCCATTCGAATTAAGTCCTGGTGCAAGCAGAAAGAGTGAGAGAGGAAATGAGGCCGGCAGTAATTTAAGAACTTCAGGCGGATGATGACTGGAGGAATGAGCATAGAGCTCCTACATAAGATGGCCACTCCAATTTTCACTATTTTGTCATTGGTTAGGATAGAGGAATAGCGTAGAGGGTTGCAAATGGCAATGTAGCGGTCAAAGGACATGGCAAGGAGGACAGAGGACTCCATGAAGGACAAACCGTGAATGAAATAAGACTGTGCAATGCAGGCATCAAGGCTGATCTCTTGAATGAAGCCCCAAAGGATACCCAGGACCGTGTTGATAGTGGACAGCCCCATGCACAGGTCAGTGAGGGCTAACATGGCCAGGAAATAGAACATGGGCTGGTGCAGGCTTGGCTCAGTCCGGATCACATGCAACACCATGCTGTTTCCCAGGAACACTGTCACATAGATGATGGAGAAGGGGACAGAGATCCAGAGGTAATAAATCTCTAAACCAGGGAAACCAGTCAAAGCAAACCCAGAGCTACTGGAGTTTGTGACAGAGAGAGCAGACATTGTTAGGAGATTGAATATATCTTTGGAAAGATTTTGTCAATCACATGAATCTCCAATGCTATATTTTTTAGTAATGTCTACAAGCTGTTTGGAGGAAAACAAAATATGATACAATTTCCCTAAATAGCAAGATACATACATGGTCCTTTGTTGTTTATCATCAGAGAAACCTGTTGTCTCAACACAGACCTTTTAGTTCTCCTGCTGAGGGATGCCAGGAAGCTTGGGAGTTTTATGCAGGATCAGCAACACTCAGGGTCTCATGGGATTTAGATCCTAGGAGAGTCTACTGGGAGTCTGCTCAGTCCTAAAAAAGAACAGTGCTCTGTCACTCATTTGTTCTGACCCTCAGGAGAATTCTCCTCTCTGGTGTGACATCTGGGCCTTTTCCTTCTTCTAAGGTTCAAATGACCATGACAGACCTGGACTGTTTAAAGCAATGTATCTTTTAATAATATAAACAATTATGTATCAGAAGTAAGAAGTATTAGTAGAAATTCAACTTTTTGGCATGTACTATCATTATTAGATTTCTAAATTATTCATCTATGTAAAATTTATTTCACTTCCTTTTTCCTCTATTTTTCATGCAACTCTTCTCTGTATGAGAATTTTTTTGCCTTTTCTGAATATTATAGTATTTTCATTTGTTAATTTTTCACATGTAGGATAACATAATTGGCCCAAATTATAAACTGTATAGTTTGAAACAAATATTTTATAATATACATCTTAGCTGTGCCTTTGTTATCTGTTTAGGGACAAAATATGTATATTCTTAAAATAATGCAACCGTAATAGAAAACAAAACAACAATAACAATGAAAACCTGGCCTTCTGCATATATTTTCTCCCATATTAACCACAGAAAAGAGCATGTATCTATGCAGTTATTTGATTATGCATGTTTATGAGTTAAAACAAATGCTATTTTTGATTATGAAATTTTCTAAATTATCATAATTAGAAAAAATAATTTAAGGTTTCAGAGTACAATAGAGCTCAATAGAAGAAATGATTTCTATTGTTTGCAAAATTTAAAACTTTCCAAGAATTTAATGATTTAAATTTTTAACAAGTTCAACATTGTGTGTGTGTGTGTGTGTGTGTGTGTGTGTGTGTGTGTGTGTGTGTTTGAGACAGGGTTTCTCTGTGTGTAACTCTAGCTTTCCTGGAACTCTGTAGACCGGGCTGGCCTCAAACTCACAGAGATCCAATTGCTTCTGCCTCAATGTGCTAGGGTTAAAGATGCAACCCACCATCACCAAGACAATATTTTTAAATAGTAAGAAAATTTTAAATCTAACATTCACCTGGGTTGGTTTTACCCTCAGGATAAAGCTCACTATCTAGATAGTACCTTTGAGAGAGGACAGCTTTCAAATACAATAACAGTGAAAACTAACAATCAAGTATATTACTTATACATTCTCTTAACAGAGATCCAGTCAAAATATCAGTGACTAGTGCAATGGTTTTTTCAGCTATAAAGCTGAGTTACTATGATTGTAAAGTTAGATAGTCTAATTATGAGAGAAAATCCCATGATTTTCTATAGAGCTTTTTCCATCTACCAGTGGAAGCATGAATCCTTCTTGCAGTGTTTTATTCGTGTTCATAACATAAAATAATTCTATAGGGTGCAGGCACCTGTCGGGATAGTATGACTATTCATTACATTGTAAACTCTTTTTGTTTTGGTAGAGTTTGTATTTACTTCTATCCAAATAAAATGAACAACAGAAGTCTATCTATAATACTGAACAACTATATCAATTAGAGTACTGCCCTAATATTTGATTATAAGGTCTTATCATATTTTCTGGATCAGACATATTTATAAATTATGAATCATTTTATATTTAATATAATTTTAAATAGAATACCCCAAATACATTTGTAATGATATCTACAAAGTCTCAAGGAATTAATAGTATGTCTATCCATTTATTCCATAAATTCCACTCCTTAATTGCTATTGGCAGTGAAGAAATTTAGAGCTGAAAGAGCCACTTTTACTTCCACTTCTCTGCGTGGTACTCACAACAGTCGTGACACGGAAGTGCCAGGTTTTCACTGTGGAGAAACTGGCAAAGAAAAGAATGTGTCCCCACAAACTTGATGTTATCCAGGCTTAGAATAGAAAATATTGCCCTGTGTGTCATCGTGAATGAAACAATTTATTGTGCTAAGTTGAGTGAGCCAGGCAAAGAAAGATAAATGTTTCTTGGTATCATTTAAATTTTGAATTGTACAATATTTACTTTTGGAGAAAGGAGGATAAAGTGGTTGTGAGTGGAGGTTGTAGAATAAAGAAATTTGAAAAAAATTTTTAAAAGTTAATACTTTCAAGCAATGTGTAACATTCTAACTATAGTTATTAAAATGTATATTATACAATGGAAATTACATGAGAGTCAAGGCACATACCCATACACACACGCATACACACACAAACACATGCACAAATAAATACAAATGGTAACTATGTACATAATTAATAAGTTCCTCTCTTAACAGTTTTGACACATCCTGCCCAAAGTGCTGGAGCACAGATATAACAATTAGTAAGTGAAAATCTGAGGGGAAAAAAAAAACAGAACATGATGCCATTTGTTAAATTATTTTTAGCACTTCTGATTGGGGTAAATGAAATCTGAAAGTAGTTTCAGTTTGTCTTTCTCTGATAGCCAAGGTTACTGAAAAATAAATATATATGAATATATAAAAATATTGGAATGCAACAAATCCCCAGGAGTCCGCTTAAGGTGTATTAGAGAAATGTATTAGGGTAAATAGAGGAAATACACTCATGAATACAGAACAGAATAGATAGCTGAAGTTATCCTCTGATTTGACTGGGAGTGAATCCACCTGGCAGTTCTATCATACCAGGAAGCAGGCAGCAAGGAGATGGGGCTCATGACCCTTCTTCCTTTCCTTTTAAGAGGTCACATACAAGGGCAAGAAACACTGCCTCCTTCAGGCCCTATAGTCCAAGGTCATAGGCAGAGCAAATGCCACCACATTTCCTCTTTTTGTCTAAATAAGAAAGTTCTAAACTTAATGCAAACTATATAAAATAAGAATAATTATCAAGTATTGTCCAGGAAAAACAAAGAGTAATAACATAGACAAAAATAAAACTACAACCAACAAGAACAGCATCAAACAAGAAAGGCATACCAAATGTCCAGAAATGTCCAGATAATAGGTAAATGGCAAATTACCGAGTTTACCCCAATACCTGTCCTACCCTGAAGTTTCTAACTCTAGTGTTAATATGTTCTAGCTAAGATACAAGAAGATTATAACTGTAACTGCTATTCTTCAGCTCCATCAAAGACCTGAGAAGGAACATAATAATACCTGAGAAAATGAAATGCAATTCTTCTGAAAATAGACAGAGACAGCCAGCAGCCTGGACAGTCAATTAAAGTTTCTCAGCATCTTTGGGGGCATCCAGTTTGGCTACAGGCCCAGAATCAGGAATTTTGAAAGGCCATCTTACCTTGTCTTGATAAGATTCAGTAGTCACTTTTCCTTGTATCCTGCTCATTCAAAAAGGGCAGTGTTCATACTGTCAGCAGTCAAGGCAAAGGCACTTCTTTGCCCAGCAGGCCATTTTGTGCCAAGAAGAAGACAAACTTCCAAATGGAAATGTCTTAGAAGCCCAACATTCTCTCAGGATCAGATCAGTGCTGTCAGGAGCAATTATGTCTCACATCAACAGTATTCTAAGTTATTGAAACATTTAAATGTCATATTCCTAGGTCTATGAAGTGTTTGAAGATTATGTATCCATCTAACATATGTTCTTATAATTCTGGAGAGCCTAACTAACATAACTATAGAAATGACAAGCATCAGTGATTATAGTACTTGAAGTCTTATCTACCTAAATAACCTAAGGACTAAGGCTACACATTAACAAGGTAAACAGTCTGTAAGCAGATGTACCATATAAGGACAATGACCTCAACATTGTGACAATACACAAAATATCTTAAACAGAGGTAGAAATTTATAGTGTAATATGCAGTATGACAATAATACACTTAATATATATCAATATACAAAATATCCTAAACAGAGATAGAACATACATACAATATGACAAATACAATTTTCTATTTCAAACAAGAGTAGAAATATATATATTACAACAAATATAGTTTTGTATTTGTATCAATATAGAAATTATATTAAATACAATATAAGAATAGTTTACATTTGTATCAAATATACAAGAATCTGTATCAGTGCAAATTATCCGAGGCTGATAATGTGCTAAGTCAGTTGACTAGTAGATATAATAATCTACCTTAATGTACTATACCTATTACAGTCCCCTTTTTCTTTTTTAAAGAAAAATACTGAGTTTAAATTTTATTGTTCCACTTCCAACCCTATAACCATCCATCCATAACCCTGAGAAAAATGAAACCTTTGGGAGAGTGGCATTGTTTTCTTAGAATTGCTTCCTGCCATTTAGAAAGAAATGGTATCTCTGTAGGGTCCTGAAAGAAAGCTCAGATAGTTAGGTCTCAATAGGACTAGCTGTAGAATCTGCAGCCAGTCTCAGAGTAGTGGGTAAGGTTGTCTGAGATTCTGGCTAGAAGTGTAGTATGACAGACTATCTCATCTTGGAACTTTCCTGAAGAATTTAGTTCAAGGTTGATCATTGAGTAATGTTCTTAAGTACAATGGCATCTTTCTGGACTGAATAGAGTCATTATTTTGGGGCCTGAACTTACTTCTGGAGACTTCAGAGATTGCTATTGGAAAGACTTATTTTTCACTGTGTAAAATTTGAACACTATTAATATCAAAATAGAAAGTCTGGATTTATGCTGGATTGAGAAGGGATTCCCAGAATGCAAGGACAAGCAAGGAAAGAAATAGAATCTTGACAACAATGGTCCCTAGATTATTGGTTTTCTTCTGTCTCACACCAGTTAGCTCATTCAATTTGAGACAGAATCTCCTAAGGAAACATTGATATTCGGCAGTGAGATATTACCCTGTAGAGTATATCAGTACCAATAGGTCCTTCCTTTATGCAGTAGACATTTAGATGTCTAAGGCCTTATGAATTCTTGAAGATGGGTATTTCTACTGTCCTGTAAATACCAAAAACAGTACTCTGCCCTGACCCTTGTTTGTTGAATTTTTCTTGCAACTTATAGAGTTGTCACATTGGTGGATGAACCTTATCCTCATCAAGAGGTTTCTCCTGTTTGAAGCAAACCTTTATTAATTTTGTTGGTATCCATAGCTTTTCTTCTCCTGCAGAAACAAAAACAAAACCCCTTCCCCAAGGTAGGATATATCGTGTTTTCCATTCCAAGGTCAACACATCTCTGGAGTAAACTGGTTGGTTTAGCTCAGGAGTTTTTCCTGTTGTCCAGTGTCTCTCCACAGCTGTTGTCCCTTTCTCATCAGCATTGAGAAAATTCAAGGTTAATAAAGCATTATGTAATCTATTTCTAGGGGTCATTGTTACCTCTTTCTGTTTATTTAGCATATCCTTTAAAGTTGGATCTTTTTATGACTGCTTGGCCTGTGGGATTGTATAGTATACCTGTAACATGCGTTATATTGTAATAAGGAAAAAAAATGTCTCATTTTATTGGAGACTTATGCTGGAGCATTATCAGTCTTAGTTTGTACAAGTATTCCCATGATGGCCATAACTTCTAATAGGCATGTAAATTAAGTGTCAGCCTTTTCAGATCTCATAGGACTTTCCCATTATGTAGGCTAGCTTCTAACTTGAATGGTGATGCCCTTTCCTATACAGAAGTGTTTTAGTTATGTGAAACAACATTGGTCAATTGTTAGTTCTGGGTAGTGGAGTTTATTTTCAGTACAAAATTTGATAAGTCAGGTGGGACAATTGAACATTTCCTTATAAAATGAGTTTTGTGCTAGGTGATTTTGTCCCACAGTTCAGTAAGGAAAGGTTGAAGCACACTTGGAGTGAGCTAAGCTATGCTGCTGTGGTTGTGTAGGTCAGATGGATTAAGAAATTTTAAAAAACTATTGTTTGAGCTTACAATGAATTCATTGGACATAACTGACCTCATCATAGGTCAGGAAGCATCTGTGCTCAGATAACCATGGATCTCCCATCCCAGTTTTATTGTTGTTATATGACTTTCTAATAGATATAAAGATTCAATTCAGTACATACAAAAAGATAACTTATTTTCTAATTTTTCTTCAATTGTCTTTTTTCCTTTTATTGAAAATAAATTTTGTGCCTGACGTAACATGTCCTGATTCAGTTTCCCTTTCCTCTACTTCTGCCAGTTCCCCCCATTTCCCCTCTCACCCAGGTCCATCCTCTTTCTGTCTCTCACTAGAAAACAGACTTCTAAAGAAAACTAATAAAATAAAATAGGATGAAACAAAAACTATCATATCAGAATTGCACAAAATGAACAAACAGAAGAAAAAGAGCCCAAAGAAGACATAATAATCAGAGACACACTGGTTCACAAACTCAGGAATCCCATGAAACACTAAACTGGAAGCCATAATGTATATGCAAAGGACCTTAGGGCAAAAAGAGAAAAGCAAAAAATAAATAAATAAAATTTATTTTGAAATTTAAAATTAATAAGTTAATTTTTTGAAAGGGAGAAAGCCCTGATGCAGTATTATGAGACAAGGAATTGCCAATAATGCCCTTGAGTCAGTTTTCTGTTTCCCATCTACTGTTGCTCATGCAGCCTACTGTTAAGCTTAGTTTGTTTCCCGAGGATCTCTGCATCCACTTCCATCAGTTACTAGATGAGAGTCCCAGCACAACTGTTAGGGCGTTTGGCCATCTGATCACCAGACTAGGTCAGATCAGGCCAGGCCCCAGGTGGAGCTCCAGGAGTCCAATTGTCGAGAAAGAGGAGGGACTGTAAGAGTGTGAATTGTTGAGACCAAGATTAGAAAAGCATAGGGACAAATAGGCAAACAAATGGAAGCACATGAATTATGAACCAAAGGCTGTGGAGCCCCCAGCTGGAGCAGGCCCTCTGGATAAGTGAGACAATTGAATAGCTTGAACTGTTTGGGAGGCATCCAGGCAGTGGAACCCGGACCTGTCATTAGTGCATGAGCTGGCTGATTGGAACCTTGGGCTTACACAGGGACACTTTGCTCAGCCTGTAAGGAGGGCACTGGACCTGCCTGTACTGAATCCACCAGGTTTAAATGAATCCCTAGGGGAGTCTTGGCCCTGGAGGAGATGGGAATGGAGGGGAGAGGCTGGGGGAAGGTGGGGGCGGGAGGTGGGAGGACAGGGGAACTCATGGCAGATGTGTAAAATTAAAACACAAATATAATAAATTTTAAAAAAGAAAAAAAAAAAGATTAGTTTGTTTCCCTAGTGAGACCGTCTTGGAGAAAACTTAACTATAGATATGAGGTAGATCACTGAATCTACCCTGAGAAAAAAGATAAAAAAAATAATAGGATAAATGGGTAGATCATTGAATCTACACTAAAAAGAAAAAGGGAAAGATAGAAAAATGACAAAAGGTAGATTATTGAAACTTTTATGAAAGGAAAAAAGAGAGAATATGATAAGAAAAAAAGATCAAATTTTGAATCTAATTTTAAAAATGAACTACTTGTTTTACGTAGGATAAGTAATGAAATTTTTTGTCTGAGTTTATCAAATGTTGCTGGACTGGACATTGTATATATATATAAAATGGAGTTTTTCGCCTGAATCTGTCAGATGTTAATGGACTAGACATCATTAATGTAATCTTGACTGTGTATATTATATATACTTATTGGATATTATTTTTCTTGTATTAGTTATAAGCTTTTTTAAAATTTTAGACAAAAACAGGGGAAATGTGGTATTGTGTTCACAAAAATATTGTGCAGGCTAATAAACTTATCTGGGGTCAGAGAACAGGACGGCTACAATATTAAATAAACATGAAGATAGGTGGTGGTAGCACACGCCTTTAATCCTAGCATTCCAGAGACAGAAATACCTCTGGATCTCTGAGTTCAAGGCCACATTAGAAACAGCCAGGCATGGTGACACACGCCTTTAATCCCAGAAATCCAGCCTTTAATCCCAGGGAGTGATGGTAGAAAGTAGAAAGATATATAAGGCGTGAAGACCAGAAACTAGAAGCATTTGGCTGGTTAAGCTTTTAGGCTTTGAGCAGCACAGTTCAGCTGAGATCCTTTCTGGATGAGGACTCAGAATCAGCTTTTTTTTTTTTTTTTTTTTTTTTTTTGGTGGGGGGGGGATGAAGGCTGGGGATCAGAGAGACAGAACATGCCACAGCTACCTCACCTCACCAGTTCCTCAGCCTGGAAGCTTCTGTGTCCTCATCCCAATGGCTCTCAGCTGAACTGCTGCTCGAAAGCCTAAATGCTTAACCAGCCAAATGCTAAACCAGCCAAATGCTTCTAGTTTCTGGTCTTCATGCCTTATATATCTTTCTGCTTTCTACCATCACTCCCTGGGATTAAAGGCTGGATTTCTGGGATTAAAGGTGTGTATCACCTTGCCTGGCTGTTTCCAATGTGGCCTTGAACTCAGAGATCCAGAGGTACTTCTGTCTCTGGAATGCTAGGATTAAAGGCGTGTGCTACCACCACCTATCCTCATGTTTAATATTGTGGCCGTCCTGTTCTCTGACACCAGATAAGTTTATTAGCCTGCACAATATTTTTGGGAACACAATACCACACTTAACTTTCCTGAAGACTATGGATGTTGAAGATTTCTTTAAGGGCTTCCCAGCCATTTGTTTTTCCTCTTTTGAGAATTCTCTGCTTAAACCTGATCTTTGGTGCACAGTAAAAGTTCTAGTTTTGTGTTACTATAGGATTTCTGTGTGTGAAGATGCGTGTCGCCATGGCTGTATATGTTTCTTGCATACTTTTCCATTGGCTCTTTTGTATTATTTGTTTGTTTTTTCCTATTTAGGTTTATGTGTTTGGGTTTTAGCTTATTTTATTATTTTTTTAGATGCCTGTTTATTTTCTAATGAGAGAAAAAGAAAAGTTGTGGATTTGGATGGGAGGGGAGGTAGGAAGATCTTGGAGGAGTTGAAGGAGGGGAAATTTTGATCAGAATATATTATATTAAAAATTATTTTCAATAAAAGAATAAGATTCCTCAAGATTAATAAAATTTAATAAAATAAGACCAAAGGGGTTCAATGGGAATCCTCAAGCAACTCAGGGTATTTCCAAAGCTGTTGGTTGCAGTCCACAAACTGAGGGCAAGGTTCTATTGCTGAAAAAAACACCCACACAACTCATTGAAAATGGAGAAGTTGAGCTGGTGCCAAACTAGCGCCTTCACCCCTTCTGTACTATTCATGATAGTGGGATGCTACCAAAGTAGAAAGGTAAACACCAACCCAACTTACAAACCCTTCAGTCTACAATGGTGACCTGCCTACCACATGTGCTGATGCAATAGTGGCACAAAGCTTGGGAAAATAACCAACTAATATATGACTGATGTAAGGCCCACTCCATGATATTGAGACTATTCCTGACACTACTGTTCCGCTAAAGGAATGTTGCAATAAAATGACTCCTAATGACATTCCACAATACTCAAAATCAATGTCTTAATCAGCCTTCCTCAGAGAAGATTGCTCCTACAGTAGATGAGAACAAATACAGAAACCCACAGCTGGACAATGTGCAGAGAAAGAGATATTGAAACATCTCTTAAATGGGATATCTTCATCAAATGAGTCCCATCAGGATTCAGGGAACTCTGGGGAAGATGAGGTAGAAAGACTGTAAGAGCCAGAGTAAGTAGAGCACACCAAGGAAACAAAACCTCCTAAACACAGTAAGATTGATGTGCACATATACTCACAGAGACTGTGGCAGCATGACAGGGCCTGCATGTTTCTGGGCCAGAAGGGTCCCAGCATTGAAATGGAAATGAATTCAAGCCTCAGTCCTAAACCAGAAGCTACCTATAATTAATAAGAGCTTGCAAAGGAAAAATTAGTTTTCTCTAGCAAAGTCTTACTAGGTATACAACCATTAACAATAGACTCCATGCCCAGGCAACACGAAATAAACTCAATGGCATTATTAGAGACCCTTTTTCTCATAATGATTTGTCAGGGCCTCTTTTTTTTATTTCTTTCAATTATGAGTCATAATGCTTGTGGTGCTGGGATCCTAATGCTCTCAGTCTTCTTTTTATTCTCCTTCATGTGAACAGGCACCTTCTTCTAAACCTCCCAAATCATCCTGTTAAGTCCCAGATCTAAAGGAACAGTTCATAATGACCCTAAACCAATTCTTCACTCTGGAGGTGGATGGAGAACTTTCATTTTTTGATTTTCATTAAGGAGGAACAGGTTTCTATACCTAGGAATGTTGTTATCAGGAGGAAAATATAAATGTATTAAGAGAGAGCAAAGCACAAGAGGAAGATACTCAGGCAGCCCTCAAGGCCTGCATCAGAAGCCCTAAGCCTAAAGGCTCTAACTCAGGATTTTCCACCTTAGTGGCTGATTCTCAGGCCCTCAGTGCCTACCCTGACTGGGATCTAAACTTGTACTATGAGGATTGGAATTCTTATGTGTCACCTACCACATTGTTCTGTGTTGGATCTCTCTGTTCTCGGTTGTTATCAAAGCTGAGTGAATGTGAACTATTATTTGAGTTGCCAATGTATTTTGGCATATATATATATATATATATATATATATATATATATATATATATATATATTCTATTCATGTAATCTTCAGGGTCTTGGTTTCAATTACATGTTTTTGTGTCTAATTGATATTGTCATTACATAAGAATGCAACAGCACAGTATCTCCTGTGAGGAAGCTAATAGCAAGAGATAATAACACTTGTTTCCCAAATGGATGTCTGAGGATCCGTCCCATACATGTACTCCCAAGATATGCTGGAGCAGTGTTGAAGTAAAATGATCATCTAGCATGTTCTGTCAGAAAAAACAAGGACAAGAGTCTCTGGTAGTTTCCTCTTTCACAAGATATAAAGGGACTATACAGTCCATCATGGAACTTAGACAAAACACATATCATGGCAATAGCTTCCTCTGAAGTTGCCAGTAGTAGCTATTGTCTGTGCAGACATTGAGAAATGACTCTTTAAGCAAGGGTTCTGAACACAAATGTCATAGAGAAGAAGGTAAGTCAGGTTTCAGGGCTTTAGAATAAGATCCAAGAATATGTCTCTGAGTCAAACCAAGAGAAAACAACCAGATGAAATCTCAAAGAAAGAAAGAAACTCTAGAGTAAAGAACTGAGATGAGATTCTCCTGTTGGAGTCCATCAACATAAAACTTAGTCAAAAGGCTCCCTTTTGCTCCACCAAACCTCACGGACTCAACAACTCACATTTTATTGCCAGTGATGAAGAATGGGCATGGGTGCAGCAGGCTGAGGCCCACAGAGGGAAGCAGTCCTCTAGCATAGAGAGCCAACTTCTGATTGAGGAAGAAGTAATTTGCCTAGTGTCGGTTATACTGCAGCAAACAGATTGCTTCCTTTCTAGTCAGTTGCACTGATTGAACTTTAAATAGGTCAGCAGTGTAGACAACAATTGGCAGGGGACACATAGCAAAGGACAACTCCACAATAGAAAGCAGAAATGTCTACACTTTATGTTTCAATATTAAGTGGACACATTACTGTTGAAGACTCAGGTATAACAGGGCTGAGTAAAAAAGATCCAATAAATAATGCTTTATATGAGCATATACATTTGCATCAATATACTACTAGAAATTCTTCCTATTATACCGAACACCTGCTAGGTGAAAACACACAAAGAGAAAACTGTAAGACTAGTAGCTCTGGTAAACATGCTACTTTGAAAACAAGTTAACTCCCTATTGTTTACTGCCATTTACAATCCATTTATTTCCATCTCTTCCAGAAATTAAATGCTTATGAATCATCCCAGAGATTTTCTCATTGAGTCTATAAGGAGCTTTGTATACAGTGGGTATCTGACAAATATTAGCTAATGGCAATTTTAAAGGGAATTTTATTAATTATTAGGATGGTAGTTGTAGTATTCATAATAAAAAAGATATGAAAATCAGAATAAACTCACATTGAGCCCTGTAGATCACACCTCTCCAAATATACAAATACATAGGGGGGAAATTAAAGCATATCTTTATTGGAATCATAATGATGAATAAAATATAGATTGGCATGTGAAAGTAAATGTTTTTTCTTTACCAGTCCAATGGAATATTAAGAGAAAATTGAATTTTTAAAATATGAAACAATAAACAGCAATATTAAGAAAAATCTGAAAAATAAATTGAATAAAAAATAATTCATGTAAGTAAAGAGCTAGTCTGATTACATTTATATGGTGATTTACAATGAGAAATCCACACAATAGAAATGAGATACCTGTTGGTCAGGAACTTGAGTTTGTGGAAGTTAATGAACCAAAATCACCTGCAAGAAGGCTTACAACACTGGTATAATATGCTATATTTTTGTTTTTGTAGTGGCTACACCACTATAAGTATCTTTCAAAGCTCACCACAATATGAATTCCATCTAACTGTTGATGATTATTTCACAATAAACATACCACTAAAGATCAGTTAAATTAAGTACAATATGTTAATAATATTTGATTGAAATTTACACAAGTAGGGTCTTTTTGTAACTTTTTTTCTATATACCATATATTTTTTTATTTATTTACTTGAATGTTATTGTATGTATATAAGTGTACCACATATATGGATGTTGCCCATAGAGGCCAGAATATAACACTGGATGCCCAAGAACTGGAGTTAAAAGATGTGAGGCATTGTGTCAGTACTAAAAACAAAACCCAGGTCAACTGCAAGTGTGGCAAGTCCTCTTAAGTTCTGAATCATCTCTCTAGTGTCTTTTCTATATATTTTACATTGGTCACCTATCCATTTAACAATTCTTTTAAACAAGGACAATGAAAAGTAGGAAATAACCAGAATTTGCCTGATAATAAAACAATGTGTGCGAAACTCATCACAAAATATTCCCTAAAATCTGACATGTTTTTACACCTTTGACATTTCAAAATCAAATTATACAAAATAAAATACTATGTATATCAAAATGCTGCTGGATATATTACATTGGAAACATATAAATGCTACAAGAGTATATACACCAGAACTTTGAGATGTATACCAATTTAATATCTTATAAACATTTTAATGAAAAATAATTCACATACTTTATTTAAATACACAAATTTTAAATGAAATGAGACAAAGATGTGAATTAAAGATAAAGTTTTTCAAGTCATTCAAATCTCCCTCCTTTCACGATCACTATTATGTCACTATTACATATTGGTAAATACAATAATTACAAATGTCTATCTGTTCTACTCTATCACTTACTATGATTTAAGCATGGGCTGATATTTCCAGCCTTCCTACTATATATATGACAGATTTAGGCAAATATTTGGATGGAGACACACCATCCACAAGATATTTACTGGTTTTTATTGTGCTATGTTTCAACTGACTTAAATAGCCAAAGACTCAAAATGAAGAGATGGCTCAGCTATCAGCAGGCATGTCCATCTACTTACAACCTACTGTAACTCCATCTGTGGGGGCACTGATGATGCTGGCACCTGAACTCATGTGAGCATAACCTACCACACAAATATATGTAATTAAAAATAACATAAAACTTATTTTAACATCCCAGCCTCTTCATGATACTCACTCATTAAAATGTCATTTGAATAAACTGGGAAGCAGAGATTACACATGCTAAATGAATATGTTCACTGGAGTGTGGGAAAAGATAATTTAGTAATTTCATGAAGTGATATATTCATAAAAATTTACTTTTCTCTGAATAGCAAGAATAAATGCATCCTAAACCCATTGGCCACAGTATGGGAAGAAATGTCCTAGTCAAATTCATCATGAATTAAATCAAACTCATCTACTAATATCATTGTCAGCATACTATGTGTTCACATTCTGATTTATATAATGGCTATGAATGTTAAATAAGTCAAAGCCGATTGATTCATGCTGGCTGGGGTAAAAAGTAGGAGTAAGTATTTGTAAAATATAAATTGTCAATAAAAGATGAGTTGGTTCATTAGTCAAGTTTCATGTCATGACCGTCTTCCTTCACAAATGTACTTTTTTACTTTTAATCACAATCACTATGGCCCTGAGAACTTAGGTTCCTTCAAGGAAAACAGTCTCTGGATTCTCACTCGAATCTGTTGAGTCTTGATACTGTAGATAATGGGGTTTATCAAGGGTGGAAAAAGGATGTAGATGTTGCCCATGAGGACCTGAACCAGTGGAGAGAGGTGCTTCCCAAAGCGGTGAACCATGGTCAGACCAATGATGGGGATGTAGAAAACCAAAACAGCAGAGATGTGAGATACACAAGTCTGCAAGGACCTGATTCTCTCCTCCTGGGAAGCAACGGATAGAACTGTGTGTAGGATCATCACATAGGAGGCAAGAATGAGCATGGCATCCAACAACAAGGTGCAAATTACCAGAGCCAGAGCATAGAAGCTGTTGAAGCGGATATCCGAACATGCCATTCGAATTAAGTCCTGGTGCAAGCAGAAAGAGTGAGAGAGGAAATGAGGCCGGCAGTAATTTAAGAACTTCAGGCGGATGATGACTGGAGGAATGAGCATAGAGCTCCTACATAAGATGGCCACTCCAATTTTCACTATTTTGTCATTGGTTAGGATAGAGGAATAGCGTAGAGGGTTGCAAATGGCAATGTAGCGGTCAAAGGACATGGCAAGGAGGACAGAGGACTCCATGAAGGACAAACCGTGAATGAAATAAGACTGTGCAATGCAGGCATCAAGGCTGATCTCTTGAATGAAGCCCCAAAGGATACCCAGGACCGTGTTGATAGTGGACAGCCCCATGCACAGGTCAGTGAGGGCTAACATGGCCAGGAAATAGAACATGGGCTGGTGCAGGCTTGGCTCAGTCCGGATCACATGCAACACCATGCTGTTTCCCAGGAACACTGTCACATAGATGATGGAGAAGGGGACAGAGATCCAGAGGTAATAAATCTCTAAACCAGGGAAACCTGTCAAAGCAAACCCAGAGCTACTGGAGTTTGTGACAGAGAGAGCAGACATTGTTAGGAGATTGAATATATCTTTGGAAAGATTTTGTCAATCACATGAATTTCCAATGCTATAATTTTTAGTAATGTCTACAAGCTGTTTGGAGGAAAACAAAATATGATACAATTTCCCTAAATAGCAAGATACATACATGGTCCTTTGTTGTTTATCATCAGAGAAACCTGTTGTCTCAACACAGACCTTTCAGTGCTCCTGTTGAGGGATACCAGGAAGCCTGGGAGTTTTATTCAGCATCAGCTACACCCAGAGTCTCATGGGATTTAGATCCTGGGAGAGTCTGCTTGGAATCTGTTCAGTCTTAAAACAGGACAGTGCTCTGTCACTCATTTGTTCTGATCCTGAGGAGAATTTTCCTTTCTGGTAGGACATCTGGGTCCTTTCCTTCTTCAAGTTTCAAATGACCATGGCAGACCTGAACTGTTTAAATTAATGTATCTTTTAATAATATAATCAATTATATATAACAAGTAAGAAATATTAGTAGAAACTGAACTTTTAGCATGTACTAACTATCAGTTTTCTAAATTATTCATCTATGTAAAATTTACTTCACTTCTTTTTTTCTCTATTTTTCATGTAACTCTTCTCTGTATGAGATTTTTTTGCCTTTTCTGAGTATCATGATATTTTCATTTATTAATTTTTCACATGTAGGATAACATAATTGGCCCAAATTATAAACTGTATATTTTGAAGGAAATATTTATCTGTGTCTTTATTGTCGGTTTAGGGACAAAATACTTATATTCATAAAACAATGCAAAATAGAAAAAAAAACCAAGAACAACAATGAAAACATTAGTCTGTTCCTGGCTTTCTGCATATATTTGTCTTCCATATTAACTACAGAGACAAGCATTCATGCATACAATTATTTAGTTATGCATGTTTATGCATTAGCACACATGCTATTTTTTACTATGAAGTCTACTATATCATTGCAAATGCAAAAATAATTTAAGGTTTCAAAGTATAATAGAAGCTCAATAGAAGAAATGATTTCTATGTTTGTGAAATTAAAAACTTTCCAAGAATTTAATGATTTAAATTTTTTGAACAAGTTCAACATTGTGTGTGTGTGTGTGTGTGTGTGTGTGTGTGTGTGTGTGTGTGTGTGTGTTTGAGACAGGGTTTCTCTCTATGTAACTCTAACTTTCCTGGAATTCACTCTGTAGATCTGGGTGGCCTCAATTTACAGAGATCCGCCTGCTTCTGCCTCCAAGTGCTGGTTTAAAGATGTAAGCCACCATCACCCAGTCAATGTTTTTAAATAGTAAGAAAGTTTTAAATCTTACATTCACCTGGCTTGGTTTTACCCTTGGGATAAATCTCAACTTCTAAGTACAATAGAAATAAAAACTAACCCTCAAGTATATTTATGTATTCTCTTAACAGAGATCCAGTCAAAATATCAGTGACAAATGCAATGTATTTTTTAGCTATAAATCTGTTATTGTGCTTGTAAAATTAGATAGCGCCTAAAATAAACCAAAATTACTCAATGGAACAAAGAAAGCATCTTCAACAAATGGTGGTGGTATAACTGGGTTTTGGCATGTAGAAGAATGCAAATAGATCCATATATATTGTCTTGCACAAAACTCAAGTCCAAGTGGATCAAAGACCTCAACATAAACCCAGTTACATTGTCCCTGATATAAGAGAAAGTGGGAAGTAGCCTTTAATGTATTGGCACAGGAGACTAATTCCAGAAGCACAGACACTGAGATCAACAATTAATACATGGGACTGATTGAAACTGAAAAGCATCTTTTTAAGCAAAGGACACCGTTCAATAAGAAAAAAAAAAAATGGTATTCTATAGAATGGATAAAAGTCTTCAACAACCCTACACCCGACAAGAGACCTGATTTCCAAAATACATAAGAACTCAAGAAACTACATCTGACAGAGGGCTGTTATCCAGAATATATAAAGAACTCAAGAAATTAGACATCAAAATGCCCAATAGTCCAATTAAGAAATGGGCTATAGAGCTAAACAGAGAATTCTCCATAGAGGAAGTTCAAATGGCTGAAAGACATTTAAGGAATTGCTCAACATCCCTAATTATCCAGGAAATGCAAATCAAATTGACTCTGAGATACCACCTTACATCTGTCAGAATGGCTAAGATCAAAAACACTAAAGACAGCTTATGCTGGAGAGGATGTGGAGCAAGGGGAGCTCTCCTCCACTGCTGGTTGGAATGCAAGCTTATACACCCACTTTGGAAATCAATATGGTGCTTCCTTAGAAAATTGGGAATCCATCTCCCCCAAGACCCAGCTATAGCACTCTTGGGCATATACCCAAGGAATGCTCAATCATACCACAAGGGCACTTGCTCAGCTATGTTCACAGCTGCATTATTTGTAATAGCCAGAATCTAGAAACAACCTAGATGCCCTTCAACTGAAGAATGGATAAAGAAAATATGGTCCATATGCACAATGGAGTACTACTCAGCAGGGAAAAGCAATGACATCATGAAGTTTGCAGGCAAATAGATGGATCTAGAAAAAATCATCCTGAGTGAGGTAACCCAGACTCAGAAAGACAAACATGGTATGTACTCACTCATAGGTGGATACTAGATGTAAAACAAAGGATGACTAGACTGCTACTCACAACTCCAGGGAGGCTACCTAGAAAAGACCCTAAGAAAGACACAGGGATTGCCTAATGACAGAGAAATGGATGAGATCTACATGAGCAAACTGGACATGAGGGGGGCTAATGAAGGGCAAGGGTTGAGGCAAAGAAAGCTTAGGAGAGCAGGAGATCCCAGCTGGATCAAGAATAGAGAGGGAGAACAAGGAAAAAGAGCCATGATAAACGAAGACCCCATGGAAATAGGAAGAAGCAAAGTGCTAGAGAGGTCCCTGGATATCCACAAAGATACCTCCACAATAGACTACTGGCAATGGTCAAGAGAAAGCCTGAACTGACCTACTCTGGTGATCAGATGGCCAAGCACCCTAATTGTGGTGGTAGAACTCTCATCCAATGACTGAAGAAAGTGAATGCAGAGATCCACAGCCAGGCCCCAGGTGGAGTTCTGGTACTCCAACCAGCGAGAAAGAGGAGGGATTATATGAGAGAGAATTGTTGAGACCATGATTGGAAAAAGCACAGGGACAAATAGCCAAACTAGTGGAAACACATGAACTATGAAACAATAGCTGAGGAGCCCCCAACTGGATCAGGCTCTCTGGATAAGTGAGACACTTGACTAGCTTGAACTGTTTGGGAGGTCCCCAGGCAGTGGGACCAGGACCTGTCCTTAGTGCATTAGCTGGCTTTTTGGAGCCTGGGGCCTATGCAGGGACACTTTGTTAGAACTGGGTGAAGGGAGGAAGGGACTGGACCTGCCTCGATTGAATCTACCAGGCTGAGCTGAATCCCCAGGGGAGTCCTTGCCCTGGTGGAGATGGGAATGGGGTGTTGGGGGGGGGCAGGGGAATCTGTGGCTGATATGTAAAATTAAATTAAATTATAAAATAAAAAAAGAAACTAGAAATCAAAATACCAAATGATCCATTTTAAAAATGGAGTACAGATTTAAACAGAGAATTCTCAACAGAAGAATCTCAAGTGGCTGAAATACACTTGAAGAATTGTTCAACATCCTCAGTCATCAGGGAAATGCAAATCAAAGCAACTATGTGGTACCATCTTACACTTGTCAGAATGGCTAAGATTGAAAACACTAATGACAGCTTATATTGGAGTAGATGTGGTGAGAGAATAAATTCGGACAGCCACTTCGGAAATAGATATGGTGGTTTCACAGAAAAATTGGAATCTATCTACTCCAAGACCCAGCTATCCCAATCTTGGGCATATACCCAAAGAATGCTGAATAATACCACAAGGACACTTACTTAACTAAGTTCATAACAGCATTATTCACAGTAGCTGGAACCTGGAACAACCTAGATACCCCTCAACTGAGGAATGAATAAGGAAAACGTGTTATATTTATACAATGGAGTATTACTCAGCTGTAAAAAAACAATGACTTGAAATTTGCAGGCAAATGAATAGAATTAGAAAAAAATCATCCTGAGTGAGATAACTCAGACCCAGAAAGACAAACATAGTATGTACTTGTAGATTAACAGTCTTATTAAATAAGAAACACAGAGCCAGATGCAGAGTTAAAAGCCCAAGAGGTCAGAGCAATAGCCTAGAGCTAAAAACCCTTTCTTACCCTTCACTGCTACTGCTGTCCTTCCCCTCAGGAAGAATCTACTTCTTGTGTGTCTGTCCTTTCATTGACTTTCTGTTCTGCCTTCTCATTGGTTATAAACCCAACCACATGACCTCCTCGTCACTGCCTGTCTATACAAATCTCCAGGTCTTCTATGGTTGGTATTGACATTAAAAGCATGTGTCTTCATGCTGGCTGTATCCTTGAATACATAGAGAGCTGTCTAGCTTTGCCTCGCAAGTGCTGGGATTAAAGGCATGTGCCACCACCGCCCAGCTTCTGCTATGGCTTGCTATTAGCTCTGACCCCCAGGCAACTTTATTTATTAACATAGAAATAAAATCACATTTCAGTACAAGTAAAATATCACCATAAAACTCACTCATCTGTGGATATTAGCTGTACTGTGAAGGACAACAAGGCTACAATCCACAGCCCCAGAGAGGCTAGGTAACAAGGGAGGCCCAAAGAGGGGTTTGTGAATTTCCCTTGGAAGGAGAAACAGAAGGTAGTTCCTGTGTAAACTGGGAGCTGGGGCAAGGGAGAATGGGAGGATGGGAACATGAGGATAAGAGCTGAGGAGTTGGGGGCCAGATGGAATAGGAGAGTAATGAAATATGTCTGGATTGAGTAGGAAGCATTTCAATGTTGGGAGAAACCTGGGGCCAGTGAAAGTCCCAGTAATCCACGAGGATGACCCCAGCTAAGACTTCTAGCCATAGTGGAGAGGGCTCCTGAACTGGCCTTTGCCATTAATCAGATTGGTAACTACCCTAATTGTCATCAGAGAGGCCTTCATTCAGTAACTGGTAGAAATAGATGCAAAGATCCACAGTCAAGCACTATGCCAAGCTCCTGAAGTCCTGTTGAAAAAGGGAAGAGAGATTGTAAGACCAAGGAAGTCAAGGTCCTGACCGGAGAACCCACAAAGACAGCTGATCTGAGCTCATGGAGTCTAGACCAACAATTAGGGAGCCTGTTTGGGACCAACCTAGGCCCTCTGCATATGTGACAGTTGTGTAGCTTGGTCTGTTTGTGGGGCCCCTAGCAGTGAGATTAGGACTTGTTCCTGGCACTTGAGCTGGCTTTTGGAAACCTGCTCCCCATGCTGGATTGCCTTGCCCAGCCTTTATATGGGGCAGTTGGGTGGGGTGTGGTGGGAGTGGGGGTGGGGGTGGGGAATGGGGTGGTGGGAGGCTTGGTCCTGCCTCAACTAGATATGCCATGCTTTGATCATGACCATGGAAGACCTGCCCCTTTTTGAATGGAGAGGGAGAAGGAATGGATGGGGAGGAGGGGAAGTGGGTTGTAGGGGACAGGAGGGAAAGAAAGGTTAAGAGGAAGGGGAAACTGTGGTACGAATGTAAAATAAATGAAAATTTCAATTAATAATGAAAAAGATGTAGTAGATAAAAACATTATAAGGATTTCCCAAATTATTTACTATAATAAAAGCAGAGCAAACATATGTTGCACAATTAAGAAACAAAACAAAAGATATAATCTTAGCTTGCTTATTTAATTGAAATGTGATTTAAAAAAATACACAACCAAGACAGGTCTGTATCTTAGTTTAAGCTTGCTTCAAACATTTCTATGTGTTTTTAATAAGTAGCCTACACATACATGCATGTAAATAGTTGAACACTAGTTGGAGAATTTGTACTTTTAGGCTTGCCTGTGACTTGTTATGTTAATGTTTGGGGAATTGTCATCTGTTTATAGGGATCATGAACACACAGCCTTTGAGGAGGCGGTGCTCAGTATCCAGTTTTCACTTTGGACCATCTTGCCTTGCCAGGGCTGGCTCTGACTTCACCCTGCCTAAATCCTTTCCTTTTGAGTATTAGTTTTGTCAAACATCCTCTCATCTTGCCACAGCTTTGTTTAAAAGATTGAACATGATTTTGACTTTCTTATTAAAAGTGTGGCATCCTCTAAAAACTTTTTAGTCTAAAGTATGAGAGAAAAATCCCACACTTTTCTGTGTTTTTTCCATACATCAGTGGAAGCAGGAATCTTCCCTTCTTGTGATGTTTTTTTCATGTTCCTAACAGAAATGTAATTCTATAGGGTACAGTCATCTGTCAGGACAGCGTGTCTTTTCCATACATTGTTTTAATGGAATTCATGTTTATTTCTACCCAAATAAAATGAACAACAGAGGGATATCTGTAATGCTGAACAACTATATCAATTAGAGTACTACCATAATAATTGATTTTAAGGTCTTATCATATTTTCTGGGTCAGACATATTTATAAAAATATTAATCATTTTATATTTATTCTAATTTTAAATAGAATACCCCAAATACAAGTTCCTCAAAGAATTATCAATATGTCTATCAATTTGTTCCATAAATTCCACTTCTTATTGATAGTAGCAGTAAAGAAATTTAGAGCTCAAAAAGTCATTTTTACTTCCATTTTTTGCAGTGGTATTCACAACAACTATAAAATGGAAGTACCAGGTTTTCACTATAGAGAAATTGATAAAGCAAATAATGTATCCCAACAAATTTAATGTTATCCAAGCTTAGAATAGAAAATATTGCCCTGTGTATCACTGTGAATGACACAGAATTCATTGTCCTAAGTTGAGTAAGCCAGGCAAAGAAAGATAAATGTTCCTTGGTATCATTAAAATTTTGAATCGTACAATATTTAAATTTGAGGAAAGGAGGTTACAGTGACTATGGATGGAGATTGCAGATTAAAGAAATATGAAAAATGTTTTTAAAAGTTAATACTTTCAAGCAATGTGTAACATCCAAATTATAGTTATTAAAATGTGTATTATACACTCGATATTACATGAGAGTCCAGTCACACACACCCATGCCCATAAGCACACGTGCACACACACACACAAATACACATAACTATAAATGGTAACTATGTACATAATTGACTAAGAGGATGTGGAATGCATGGGCAACCTCTCTGGTACTACAGATGGGCGTTTCACTCTCTTCAAATCTTAAATGATCGCTATGGAAATAGACTGGTTAAAGGAACACATCTTTTTTTTTTTTTTTTTTAATATAGACTCTCAGAAAGAGAAAGGAAGCAATCTCAGGGGAATATGAACTTTTTGTTGACCATCACAGTGCTTTTCTCTTGTCTGAATAATCATTCATCTATATAAATTATTGTATTTGTGCTCAATCTATAGGAAATGTAAGTCTTTTACCAAATTCATATTATTGTTAATTCTTACATTCTCACTTGTAGCATAAAATAGCAAGGATTTCAAATTGGTTACTTCTAGAGTTTTCAAAAAAAGTGGGTTCTTCATATGGAATACACAGCTTTTACTGGATTTTACACTAAAAAAATCTATCATGTCAGGTATATTTAGACAATTCACATTCACTGTGATTATTCTTCTAGTTGAATAATTACCACAGTACTTGAAGCAAGTTTTTCTACACATACTTATTAATTTTCCCCATCTATTTTTGTATTTTATAAATTTAGTTGCACATTTTAAGCATTTTAGTATTTTTCCATTTATATCCTTTTAAAATGTTTAATGGTTGCCCTGGAGTTATCTATATGCAAATAAAAATCATAATTATCCATTGTAAATATCAGTACACTATAGCTCAGGCAGAGGGGACCCGTATGATAGAGATCCTCTCTCTCATCCTTTACTAATTTATGATGATCATTTTTCATATTCTTGTCTTTTTACTTACAGCCTTGTGATTAAGATTGCTTTGAATGATGTGTTGAACACTAAATAAAGAATAATAAAAAAAAACAAACATTTTAGTTCTAATTAGTTTATTTCACTTCTCACTAAACATGGATTCATATTTTTGACATCTCCATTTTCCTTACATCATAAATCTGTTTATAATATTTGTGCAGCAAAACATTAAGACTCAGGTCAGATGGTCTCCAGCCATTTAGACTTCACTTTGGTACTTCTGTGTTTCTGGTCTGTATATTTTCATGGAAGTAATTTGAAACATATTTTTTCCTAATAAACTGAAGAAATATCATTAGCTTTAGATATTTTTCAAATTGATTTTCAGGCTTTAAGGATAGGAGTGATGATTTCAATACATACTATATGATGGAAATAAAATAACCTAGTGAATATACTCTTCCAGAAAGTCTTCCTACATACCTAAATATTACAACAGAGAAGTTCAGATATAGTTAGAGTATGAGAAGTACATAGTTATAAATATATATAAGATAAAATTGTGAAATAAATGATACAGTTCTACAAATAGTTTACATAAAATAATACACTAATAAAATATAACATCTTAAAATGTCTATTAGAAATATTAGTTAAGTTAGAACAAAATGTTGAAACCAGAAATTAACTATTGTTATTGTACATTGACTTCACAAGACAAAATCTGCTAAAATCAGTTTTATGGTAATGTTTTACTTTTCAGAAAGTTTCTTGTGTGTAAAGAAAAGATCTACCACTCGATCCCTAATCTGTTTGGTCTTGACACCATACACCACTGGATTAACTGCAGAAGGTACAAAGAGGTACACACTTGCAACAATGATGTGAACACTTGGAGGTACTTTCTTGCCAATGCGGTGAGTTAGGAAACTAAACAGTGCAGGTGTATAGGAGACAAGCATAGTGCAGACATGTGCAGCACAGGTGCCCAGGGCTTTAGAGCGGGCATTCTGGGAAGAGAGTCGGAACACTGCCTGGAGGATTTTTACATAAGATGTAGCTATGAGTCCTAGGTCCACTGTTATCACTGAAAGGGCCACTGAGATTCCATATGCTCTGTTAATGAGAGTGTTGGCACTGGCCAACTTCACCACAGCCATGTGTTCACAATAGGCATGATGGATGATGTATTTTGTATTGTAGGGCAGCCTCTTAATGAGAAGAGGACATGGCAAAACCATGAGCACACCTCTGATCAGGCCAACTAGACCTAGTTTAGTCACCATAGATGTTGTCAGGATTGATGCATAATGAAGGGGGATACAAATGGCCACAAAACGATCAAATGCCATGTTTACTAGGATGGCTGACTCCATGATGCAAAGTGTATGAATAAAATACATTTGTGTTAGACAGACATCAAAGTCAATCCAATGTGCATCAAACCAGAAGATGCCAAGCATCTTCAGAGCTGCAGAAGAGGCAAGACACATATCATTCATTGCCAGCATACAAAGGAAGAAATACATAGGCTGGTGGAGACTTGGCTCTAGCTTGATAGTTGCAATGATTATGCTGTTCCCCAAAAAGGTCAGGACAAATAGGAGACAGACAGGGATGCCAATCCAGCAGTGAAAGTTTTCCAACCCAGGAATACCAACCAGGAAGAAAGATGCAATCTGTTGACGTGTAACATTGACTGCCATGATAAAACCCAATGGGCTGTATGTGTAGCAGAAAATACCAAGAGTAATACTCTATAAACAGAAAAGAACATTTTAAATTCTTCCTTGATCCAGAGTCACTTCAAAACATTTTCCCAGAAGGCTGACTCAACCAAACCTCTGAAAATGCTAAGGTAAATGTCTTCATGCTTTAAGATTCAGCCTTTCAATCTGAAAGGAAATGCATTTATTCATTACTTTTTCTGAGTTTCAAGACTTACTTCAATTTTACTCATTTTCCTCTATAGTAGTGGATCTGTAATAAACTATTTTATATCTTGGTTATTGCTGGTGATTTTCTTCCCAAGAAACAAAATAAAATGCAGAAAATGAAATGAAAATACTCACAAATAGATCTTACTTACATGTGTGAGAACATTCTATCATTTAAATTTATAATTTTATCCTAGTATAACTAAATATTTAGATATTCCAATAGGATTGGATGAGAACAAAGAATATAAAATTCTAGACATAAATCCTTTATCACTCTTCAAAAATAAAGTCAAGCAAATTTCATCATAGTGCCAAGAGAAAAATCATATACATTTCCATTTCAAAATTGTGTGACCCTTTAGAGTATAAAATAAAAATACCATGAGCATAACAAGTTGATGGAAAAGGGCTTAAAAACACTATAAGAAAAATAAAGGCTGGCTGGTCATTTCAAAATTGCTTTTCCTGGAATGATTACTGACTTTCTACCATTAGGTCATAGACAAACTTTCTTGTGTAAGGCAGACCTTCCACATGCTGTCATGTAAAACTGTCAAATGTGGGAAATTTCATGGATGTATGTAAACTAGCAATGGCCTCATATTATATCTATTTAAGAAGATTAAATTCTTATAAAGATAGTTTGAGCTGGGCAATGATCTCTGTGAGTTCGAGCCTGGTCTACAGAGTGAGTTCCAGGACATCCAGAGCTACACAGAGAAACCCTGTCTCAACCAAAAATAAATAAATAAATAAATAATGAAGACACAGAAAGATACTTAGTCAAATATTCAAAAATTGTTCCTTGTAAGGTCATGAGAGAAATAAGCCCAGTCAGCCTGTAGAGCCACAGATGTGCAGATGAGCCCTTCCTCTAATTCGAGTGCTCGCCCTGCCTAGTGACTAGAAGGCTGAAAGACTCATCAATTCAGGGTTTCATCTCAGCAGCATGCACAGATTCTTAGGCTTCTCCTCTCACGGTGTTCTTTAGCTTTTAACAATCATCCTGAATCATTCTTCTTGGAATTAGTTTCAACCTAGATTCAAAACTGTGGACTATTGCCTGCACTCTTCATAAGACAACTTCATTCATGTATTCCTCTGGAAAGTCTTCCTTGCCTAAACATTTGAAGAGGACATATGAGGAGACAAGCTGTGTTTTTACTTATCTGTAAAAACTTCCATTTTGGGGTGATGCAAATGTGTTTCTAAAATGTTCTTACTAAAGAAGTAAGATTGTTTCCAGTTTGGGGAGTAAATCATGGCTTAAATTTAAATAATAATTTAGAGCCAAAATTACCATTGAAGCTTAAAGCCTGGGGGATAAGAAATTAAAGCAAAAATATAAATATGAAACTTTCAATTACAGACAGGTTTTCTATATTTACCAAACATTTGCTATTTATGAGTCCCTCCAATGATTTGCCTTGGGAGAGACATTAAGCAATGTTCCATACTTGATCTGATTCTGGAAGAATTAAGCTCATAAAAGGCTGATTGGAGCTTAGAGGATATCATGTTAAGCAGAAAGTTGTGACTGTAAGATCACCTAAAATTTAGAATGGAAGGTTTTCTAAAGGTCATAATTAAAATTCTTTCTGTTCATTAAAATCTAATCATTTTGTTTCCAGTAAGTTCACTTTCATGAAGACAGCATAGCTGCCTCATACCTAGAAAAAGAGATAGGTTGACGCCTTCTAAGAAAAGTTTCTTGGCAGAGCTCAGAAAGCACAGACGTGCAGCCCACACTAGGAGAGTGATCTGCTTATGCCGTTGGCCCATGAATATCATCTATCTCACTCCCAGGCTTACTGTGAATGGAATCCCTGCAGTATAATCTTCAGTATAGAGGCAGTTGTCAGGACTACTCTGACCTCTAACATCTATTGACACAATTTTCTTCATTTTAAACTCAAAACACACCTGGTTGCTTCATAGAGCCTGAGCAGTGACACTGTTTCTAAATCTCTGGACACAGTCCATAGCCTGGAACTCTTGCCTTGAGAGCAGATAACTCATGTGAAACATTGTGGCACCTTGATACAGCTTTCTTTTAATGTACTGCCTATTTTATCTTAATGTGTCATGATAACACACATAAAGATACTCCAAGATGGACTAATTTTAATATTTTATCAATCATAGATAACTTTGTGATTATTCTAGTGTTCTCAATTTAGTGTCTGGTGTCAGTACTTTTCATTAGGAATTACATGCTAAGGCATGCACAAAAATCCACTAAAGGCACAATAAATTCTTACAGATCAGAAGCTGTAGCATCTTCTTCAGTCTCAGAAGCATTAAGAGATTTTTTTTCCATCTGAGTCTTAATCACCTAAGGTTCCACAGGTAATGATTTATTCAAAGGTATTTCCGATCTCCATTTACTTCAATTTCCTCCACGGACTGGCTCTTATCCAAATTATTTCTGCAATGATTTACAAAACTAGAAATAATCCTGCAACAAAAATTGTCAATATTCTTCCTGAGCAATAAAACATTCCATAATATTTGTTTCCTTACTACCAAATCAAATTCCCATTGGCTTCATCTAGATATACAATGCCAGTGGAATCTGTATGGATCTGCCTTTCCCATTTGATTTTATTTCCTTATCTTTACTGTTGTCTTATGTTCTATGAGACCAGGGAATAATCATTTCCTCCACAGGAGAACATATGATCAAGTTGGTGTCTAGGGCTGATAATGTGTTTATCCCAATGCTCAGGAGGCCCCTCAATTCAGAGGTAGGTGCCCTCCTTGGGGGATATAACAATAAAGAGAAAAGAGGTTTGGGACAGCTTGAAACACACAGCAATGCAATATTCCTCAACACTGCTTTGTTAACCCTGCATACTCCAAAGCTCTGGTATAGTTTGTGAATTTGTCCTTCCCAGAGCAAATCTTTAGTGTCTATACAGTCAAATTATATAACTTAAAGGTTAAAAAAAAATCATGTGATATCACTAAGAATGGGACAAGTTATTTATGTAAACTTTATTTTTATTATGTATCTTATGCTGTTTGGGAATTTCATAGATAGGGTGTTCTAAATCTTCCTCTATATTCAACCACTTTCCCCTACCTATACATCCATGGGACTTTTGGCACAGTTAATGGTGCTAGGTATGAATTCTATGTTAAATTCAACCCAAAAATATTTGGCTACTGCCACAACATTTGTGCTACTATTACACAATTGAGCATATCTTGCCAGGCAAGTCTTATCATATAGTCTTCAGGGTTCATATCCTCATAAGACTTTTGTTTATATTTACCCCATTGTATCATAAATAGAAACTTCTGGCTTTAAAAACGGTATCCAGTAGGGAAAATGCCTCCAGGTATAACTGGTTTGATTTCTCTGTGCCCTATGTCTATGGCACATGTACTTGATGTCTTCATGGAAAGGCCTACTGTCAAGGTTTGGAGGGTAACCAAGAGCAATGGCAATAGCCTGTAGTATTTGAGGAGGTCCATGGGACCCCTTTAACCAACAACTCAAACATATGTATCACATACCTGGAAATAGGCTTTTATTTAATAGAATATCTTATCTGGGGGAGGCATTGTACCACCATTATCAGGGAGTTTCTAAAATTCCACCCAACCCTCCCAGTTTTGCAGTTTCAGATCTTACATTAGCATGTCTTTTTGAGTCATCCATGTTCAGGTATGTTTAGGTAGCCATGTTGGTGAGATGTCATGGATGCAGCTTTTGACACTTTTAGAAAATTGAATGTCACAACAAACCTTCTGTTCCTCTGGCTCTTAAAATCTTTCCTCGCTCCTTTCCACTGTGATCCCTGAGACTTGGGAGTAAGAGTCATTTTGTGGATATATTAGTTAGGATCCACTCCACAACTCTGAATTTTGATCTTGTATAGTTTTCTCTTATGGTCTCCCACTGATATTGTAAAGAGAAGTTTCCTTGATGAGGAATGAAAACTACACATATCTGTGGGTATGAAAGTATATATTTAGAATGTAGTTAGGGGTTATGCTGGTTTAGAAAGGTTATGGTTGGAAAGTCTCCTCCATGATCCATGACATTACTAGTCCTGGTTAGTTGGCTAAGTTTCCAGTACCTGAAATGATTTCCTGCCTGTTGAGTAGGTCTTCTTAAGTCCCAGTAGAGAGCTGCTATTTACCACCAAGGTATTCATGTCACTACTGCATCCTTAGAGTTTAGTGCTATGCTGGTCATTGATATGGTTCATAAGCACATTAGAAGCACCATAGTGGTTACTTCCATCCTTTGGAAATTTACCCAGTACCTTCCAGTATGATTAAAGGGAAGAGGATTTTTCCTGAGGGAAGAGGATTTAGGGGGAATAGCTTCCCATGTATCCCAGGTGTGCCTCAAACTTGCTATGTAGATGAGGATGATCTTGAACTCCTGGTCCTCCTGGTTTCACATCTCAAGTGGTGGGATTACAGATGTGCGGTACCATATCAAGTTTTATGAGATGATAAGGATTGAACCGAGGGCATAAACATGCTGGGAAAGCACTTGCCTTACTGAGGTTTATCTAAGCCAGGATAATTTTTATGTTATTGATGATGCTGCAATTTATATTATCTATACCTTGGAAAACATTTAAAGTAAAAGAGAGAGAGAGAGAGAGAGAGAGAGAGAGAGAGAGAGAGAGAGAGTCAGAATAACCCAGAATGCACACAGATATCCAGGTCTCTTCAAATTTCAACAATCAATTTACTCAAAATGATACTTTGATTAAATATAATCTTAACTGGAAAATCTTGTAATATGGTGATTAGACCCATGTTAGCCTGCCCTGTATAAAGAATAAACCAGAATAAAAAGGAAAAATACAACATTTATACAAAAAATGCAAACATATAGCCAAGTTACATAAGCAAACATAAAACAAGAAGTAATTCATTAACAGACTGATCAGATATGATATTTGTTTTTATCATTTGATTGGTTTGTTGGTTGGTGTCTTATTTAGTGTTTCTGTTGCTGGGATTAAAACGCCATAACCAAAGCAACTTGGGGAGGAAAGAGTTTATTCGCTTACACTTCCATATCACTGTTCATCACTGAAAGAAGTTAGGACAGGAGCTTAAACAGGGCAGGAAATTTGAGGCAGGAGCTGATGCAGAAGCCATTGAGGGATGCTACTTATTGGCTTTCCCCTCATGGGTTCCTCAACCTGTTTTCTTATAGAACCCAGGATCACCATGCCAGGGATGGCACCACTCACAATGAGCTGGGCACTTCCCCATCAAACACTAAGAAAAGGCCTTACAGCCAGATACTATAGAAACATTTCCTCAATTGAAGCACCTCCTTTCAGATAACTCTAGTTTGTGAAAGGATGGCATAAAACCAGTCATCACAGTTACTGTTGTTTGGATTTCTTCTCTAAGTTATTCATAAATTCCAGAAGTTCTGTAAAATTATCACCATTTTGTAACATGGCCAGGGTGACAGAGTCCACAGATAGGGTACAAAGATATGAACAGACTTGAACAACTCAGCACTTAATGTTATGTTATGATGATAGTACTTTTTCTTAATTCTTTTCTTTCTTCATTAAGAAATTGGTATTCATTTTACATACCAACCACAGATAATCCTCTCATTCCTCCTTTTTCTCCCCCAGCCTTCCCTCACAATCCACCCCCCCCATTTCCTCCTCTGAAAAGGCAAGGCCTCCCAAGGGGAGTCAGCAAAGCCTGGTATATTCAGTTAAGCCATACTAAGTCCCTCCCCTGCCTTCATCCAGTAACTAATGGAAGCAGATGCAGAGATCCACAGCCAAGCACCAGGCTGAGCTCCAGGAGTCCAATCAATGAGAGGGAAGAGGAATTCTTCAAAGGGCCCCTGACAATAGGATCAAGATCTATCCCTGGTACATGAGCTGGCTTTTTGGAGCCCATGATGCTAGCTAGTACTTTATGTTGCTAATAAGAATGTGTTTGGTAAATATAAAAAAAAATCATTTGAATCACAGATACAGGTTCCTTTATATGTTTTTAATTGAAATATAATTACAGAACTTCCTTTCTTGCCTGCAGAACCTCCCAGCTACCTTCCCTCAAATGAGTCCCATGCCCTTCACTCTCTAGTTGATTGTCTCTCTAATTTGTATATATTTTAAAATTGTTTTTGTTCTGTTGAGTCCTTTTTTGTTGTTTGTATCTCTGTGGTTTCAAGGCTGACCAATCTGCACTGGGCAAACAGCAATGGAGTTCAACCCTAAGAGAGGCTAATTCTCCTTCTACCAGAAGTTATTAATTGCCTATAGTTCTTTGTCTAGGTATGTGATCCTGCAAAAATTTCTCCTTCCATGTAATTATAGACAATTTTCTAAATGGACTTATTAAAAAAAAAATGGAGCCAAATATAGGGGTTAAATCCTTAAAGAAAAATTGGGGAAATAGGGAAAGCCACAGCTAAACTTACCTTACCAACTGGGCAGCTTCCAAATGTGAGTTACTTCCTGTCTACCTCACCTTTATTGCCTTGCTGTTCTGCCCTCTCATTGGCTGTCTTAGCCCAGCTACCTCACTTCCTCTTCCAACACAACTCTGTCACTTTCTGTCTGTACATACCTCCAGGCCTCTATGGTTGGTACTGGGATTAAAGGCATGTGTCACCACGCTTGGCTCTATTCCCTAGTGTGGCCTTGAACACACAGAGATCCTGCCAGCTAAATGAAAGGATTAAGGGCGCATGCTACCACTGCCTGACTTCTTTGTTTACTTAAAATGGCTTGTTATTTCCTCTGATTGCCAGGCAAACTTTGTTATTAAAGCACAAATAAAATATCACCACAGTTAATATGTCCATTTATATAGCTATTGCTTATATCTTGTTTAAACAGCCATTTCTATAGGAGATTTTCACAAAAATTTCTGGTATTCTGGTATTTTTGGTGTTCTCTAGCCATAAATGTGCAAGCTGTGATGTAGATATATCCACTGGTGCTGAGCTCTCTACAAACTTTTGATATCTTCATTGTGTCCATTTGTGGTTTTCTATGATGGTCTCCATTTGCTGTAAAGTACAAGCTTCTTTGATAATGGGTAATAACTATACTTATGCCAGGCAGTGGTGGTGCACGCCTTTAATCCCAGAACTCAGGAGGCAGAGCCAGGCGGATCTCTGTGATTTCGAGGCCTGCCTGGGCTACCAAGTGAGTTCCAGGAAAAAGGTGCAAAGCTACACAGAGAAACCCTGTCTCAAAAAACAAAAACAAAAAACAAAACAAAAAAAAAACAAACAAACAAAAAACAAAACAAAACAAAACAAAAAAACCTTATATCAGAGGATTTCAAGCTAGCAATCACAGAGGAGAGAATATGTGTTGTTTCTCTTTCTGAGTCCGTGTTAACTCACTAACTATAATCTTTCCAAGGTCCATTCATTTACCTTCAATTGATATGATTTCATTTTATTTTTAGCTGAACAGTATTCACCATTATGTATATGTAACACATTTTCACTATGACTTCATCTATTGCAGATGTTTAAGTTTTTTTTTTTCATTACCTGGATATTGTGACTAGGGTGGCTATGAGTGAAACTGAGCAAATATTTGTCCTTCAAGATGCCACAGAATCACAACCACCCTTTGCTTATGCTTAAAGAGAGATCAAAATCAACTTTAAAAGAAATGTTTGAGTCAGAAAAGAACATTTATCTTTCAGTTACAACCATTGATTCTACCCTCTCCCTCCCTCTCCACCCTAGGAAACAACCAGCCACATCAAGGTCTGGAACTCTGTGTACTAAGATCTTCTATCTAGTATTACATGTGCTGTTCTCTACAAAAGACTTTTTATACATCTTTACTAAGTAAAAATGCCCTACTTTTACTCAGCAGTGTCTGGAACTAAACTTAGATAATGATTATTGTATTAGAACTATATTCCTGTCATAAATTTCTATTGTTGGTTTTCTTATTTTATAAATGTTTGTTTATCAAAATATTAACTGGGCAGACTTTCATGCACATGTTTTTCCTAGAGTAACCATGTGAATTGAGAACTATGTGTAGCTCATTTCATTTAGTGAAAGTTTCTAGAAATAGCAAAACAGCAACCAGTTCCATTTGAACAAAAATACTAAAAAAAAGAAAAAAAAAAAAGAAAAACAAAACAAAACTTAGCCCTAGACAAATGAAGGCCAATATGAGAAACCCATACTGAAGGTTATGTTTTTGATCCAAATATTTGTATACTGTAGTTTCAAAGACTATATATGAATATACATGTCATGTACTGTAAGCTGGCCAAACCGAATGGGTTAAGTACAACACTTAAGACCAAAGTGAGATCTTTACATAGTGCTTAGTATTGTGAATATATTATGTCACGTCAAATCAGTAATAAACAACAATCAAATAGGTTTCTATTAAATATTTTTCTTTGTTTCTCCTGCACGAAGTGTTGCCAGCTTGTTCAAATTTCAGTAGTTGTTCTCAGAAAATAATCAGAGTCATGTTCTAGAATAAGGCAGGGAGAATAAGCGAAACAAACCACTCTGAATCTGTTTGGTCTTAATGCTGAAGATGACAGGGTTCATAAAAGGGGGGAAAAGAAAGCAGATATAGCTCATTGTGATGTGGACCACATGAGGAATATTCTTTCCAAACCTGTGAATAAATGTCAGACCAACCACAGTCACATAGAAGACCAGGATGCAACAGATATGGGAGACACACGTGTTGAGGGCCTTAGCCCGCTCCTCTGTAGAGGCAATGCCCATGACAGTCTTGAGAATCAAAATGTAGGAGAAACAAATAATCAGAAAATCCAAAAGTCCCATACTAAATACAACCACAACTGGATAGAGACGATTGAATGTGATGTCGGCACAGGCTAGCTTGATGACATCTTGGTGTAGACAGAAAGCATGAGAGAGTACATGGGATCGACAATAGGGAAACCAATGCAGGCGAATGATTATTGGCATGATTGATAGACCAGCCCTCATCAATACACCTATGCCAATCTTTATTACCCTAGTATCTGTAAGGATGGTAGTATATCTTAATGGGTTGCGAATGGCAACAAAACGGTCATAAGCCATGGCAAGCAAGACCCCTGACTCCACAATAGAGAGAGTGTGGATAAAGTAGGCCTGAGAGAAGCAGGCTCCATGGCCAATCTCCCTGTGATTAAACCACAGTACACCCAGCACTGTGGGCATTGTGGTCAATGTTACTCCAAGGTCTGTAGCTGCCAGCATACATAAGAAATAGTACATGGGCTCATGGAGGTTGTGGTCATCCTTAATGAGAAAAAGAAGGGTGCCATTGCCAATGAGTATGGAGACATAGGCCACCAGCATTGGGAGAGAGATCAGGTGATGAAATTTCTCCAGACCTGGGAAGCCAGTGAGCAGGAATGGGCAGGTGGAGGCATTGAGCCAAATTGCAGGCATTGCAGAGGAAATTTTCCACATTATTTGATAAAAATCAGTTCTTTGGGATTTTCTCTTTGAAGGTATTACCAGCTATGTGGATGTTCAAGGTCCTGCTTTTCAACAACAATTGTAATTCAATAATTCCTGGGAGCCTTCTAGGTATGGAGAAACAGGATACATCAAGAACAATTCTACATTATTCAGAGCTCAACATATGTAAGATTATTGGAGTGTACATTAGAGATAAGATTAGATAAAATCTTTTAAAATCCTATACTCTCATACCTAGAAGGCGGTTCATTGTAAGATGGCTAGAGTGTACACTAGAGATAAGCTATATATGAAGAGTACATCTTATATGAAGTCTTTGTTAATCCTATACTCCAAAAAAATAAAGAAAGCAATCCTATAATTGAGTAGTGTTCTGACAAGGTTGGTGCTTACACAGTATTTTTCATGATATTCTTCATCTTGCCTGTGGGTATTGAGAATTGACCTAAAGATTTCCCAGAACAATTGAGACCTAGAAAGTCAGAAAACATCAAAGCATTGTTTGAAAATCAGCTATGGATATCTCAGTCTAAAATAGTATAAGCATATAAACAAATACCTAAAAAAAGTTAAATATAGGGATTGAAGTATTTATTGAATCTATAAGGATTATCCAACTGATAATATTCTAGAGGTTGGAAGCGGCTTTAAAATGACATAAAACTGACCTTTATGTATGTGTCTCCAAAACTAATAAACCTTTTTTTTTTTTTAGCAGTATAATACTCTAGCTCCTGGTAAACTCTCAAAAATTCAGAATTTCATTAAATATATTTAATAATATATATTTCATTATATATATTCATGTTTCATAATTTCATAATTCATATCCAATAAAAGAGACTATGGTAATTGCTTGAAGGTACTATTTGGTAATGCCAGATGTATGACTATGACATATCACCTATTTAGAGAAACAAAAATGAAAATTGATTAGACATAGTCATGTGGATTTTTTTATCATTTCAAATCCATACATGCATATTGATAATGATTTAAAGGCTCTGGAGTCAGATGTGATTTAATTATACCAAAAATGGTTTGGGACTCAGACTTCTAAGGTACCATTGGATACAAGCAGTCATCTCCTAGCATCATCCAGAGAAAATATGGCCATATTCTTTTATGTTTGTTGTGGGCTAGTCATCTCACATGCTGTATAAACTATATTTTAGTATACTTTTAGACATTACTCACACGACCCACCTTCATATTGAAAATGTGTCTCCAAGATCACGGGGCTTCACTCTTCAAGATTTGGTTGCTATTACACTACTATTGTTTTCTAACTGAAACCTGGGGAGCCTCTTAAGATTTATAGCTGTCATTTTATAAGAAAGGTGCTAATGATTTCTGTCTTCGTCTTGCTTTGAACACTAAGTATAATAAATTAAGAGAATGCCTTCCTCACTTTGAGGCTTTTGTTATTACAAAAATTGCAGTTGACACACATCTGTATTATTCCCTCTGAGATTTGTCAAGTGATCATATTTTCTTATGAAACCCATAAGAAAAAGAATAAGATAATACAGGGAGGTTTTTCTTAAGCAAACATAATACCCTGTACTTAGTTGAGCAGCAGATATTATCCTGGACAAGAAGAGAGAAAGTTGAGGAGTGGTGAGGAAGAAATTCTGACTTTTCTGAAATTCTGACTGATCCTGGGACTGGGAGAAGCAGGGGGAAGTAACCTCTTTCAACATGTGAGAAAAGTAGAGACAGATAATTTTAGAGAAGAAAATCACAGGCTTAGAAAAATGGAGATCAGGCCGGGCGGTGGTGGTGCATGCCTTTAATCCCAGCACTCGGGAGGCAGAGGCAGGTGGATCTCTGTGAGTTCAAGGCCAGCCCGGTCCACAGAGTGAGTTCCAGGAAAAGCACAAAGCTACACAGAGAAACCCTGTCTTGAAAAAAAAATGGAGGTCAGAAAAATTAAAAGTTTATACAGGAAGGCAAAAGGAAAGAGAAACACACAATTCATCTCATTGACCTTCTGGTTTGTTCTCACACTCTGCTTTGCATTTACCTTTAGTATTGTATTTGCTATTGCTATTATTATTATTATTAGCATTACTATTAATAATAATAATTGAGAATTTAATATATGTATCTAATGAAATATACTTTCCTCATTATCCTCAGTAACTTTCCCTTTGCCCTGACCAAAAACTCCTTACCCTAACTTGATGTCTTCTTCTTTATATATACATTGGCATAAGTTACTCCTAAAGAAGCTAGGCTTCAGGGCTGTAGGAGAGGACCCAGGATCATCATCCATAGGTTCTTGGCTGACAATACTGTTGTTTTTCTCTTATTGAAGAGTCAGATACCTGTTTCCCGTTTTGCTCTGCCCTGGTGCCTGTAAGATCTCAAAGAGAAAATTCATTACATAGCCCCACTAACCTGAGATCTTGACCTGGTCTGTTCTTTAATGACATTGTCAGGAGCTTCAGATATTCAGCTTTTAGAAGAATTTCGTCATAACACATCTTTTCAGACATGCACAAAAGCCTGGCTCGTAGGAGCATTTATTTCCAAATCGTCTCCTCAGGGATCAGTTGTAATTTAGGTTGCTCATTGCCCCTCCTTCCTATCTGTTCCCTTTCTTCCTATCTGTCTGTCTCCTTCCATGCTCCCTCCCTTTTGTGTACTCTGAACCTTGGGATTATGGTATCTTTATCATCAGTCTCCATGTCTTTTGTTTATATTGTAGCTTTCACTTGAGCCTGTGGACAGGATGGTAATTTAACTCTATTAACATATGGAAACCTAAACACAATGGTTAGGAATCTAGACTGCAATCAAGTTTTGGGAAATATATATTTTCTACTATTTTTAAGAAATCTCAGTCCTCCACCTGAAATAGGATATATGTGTAAACTAGAGAACAAGGGAGTGGTTTTGTTGAAGTAAGAGTCCCCAGGTAAAAATACCCTATCCAGATATTTGTGTTATTGTTAATCAACCAAGCTTACACTTTCACTGATGGCTGTTCAATCATTGTAATATTTTCCTGTTACAGGTTGAGTTCTTCAAAAACAGATACCAATGGCAAGGTTTGCAGCAAAATGTTTATTATAGGAAAAATATCTAGTAAAATGAAAATGTATAGAATTGATAAGAAGAAATTTTACAGAGGCATAAGTTGAATGGCCAGGCCTTTAAAACTCCTCCTCAATTAGTCAGCTGATCTTCTGACATCAGGAGTACATAATATTGAGAGCACAATGGCTCTCTAAAGCTTAGTAGCATCCAGTATGGATGAAGAAGAGGAGACTGGATGATGCTGATCCCTGATACAAGAGCCCATAGAGGTGTGTGTGTGTGTGTGTGTGTGTGTGTGTGTGTGTGTGTGTGTGTGTAAATTTATTAAGAGTGTGATGGAGAAACTGACTAATACAAAGCAATGTAGACATGCTGGTGATCACTACTGATCCAGCTTCTGTTCTCCTCAAGACAGATGGGGACCAACTGCAAGCTGCTTTTCACAGCCTGACTGGGTCTCCTCAAGTGGTCACCTACTCAGACAAGAAGCCACGCCCCAATGCTTGTACCCTAAAGCTATTGGCAGAATAAATTCCCACAACAGATTCCACTTCCAAGGCTGTACAGGAAGATTTTCCTTGAAAAGAAATATGGACAGTATATTCTGATATCATCAGTAGCATCCTGTTGATATCCTACATATCTGAGAATTGTGTATCACACCAGAATCCCAACATTTAAGGGGTAGAGCAAGAGGATCACAAGTTTAGGACCAATTTGGAGTATGTAGCAGCAAGTGCTTGGCTATCCTGTGATGAGCTACATAGAGGGATTGGAGAGATGACTCAGCAGTTAAGAATGCCTAACTGTTCTTCAATAGTCCTCAGTTTCAGGTCTCAGCATCCATGTAGTATTTATAAACTGTCTGTAACTCCAGATCCTAGACTATTTATATTCATATCCCCAACCTAACTTAATTCCTTGCCTTTCACAAATCAATCAGCAATTATAATGTATCCAATAATATGTGAATGGTTCACTGGCTCCCTCCAATTGGATGTCACAGGAACTTATGCTTGAGTCTGTATTAAACAAGTGATCAACATGTATTTTAAACTCAAAAGTATTAATTGACCTTTCAATTCAAAGACCAATTTAAAAAAATAATACTACAAACAAAAAGAAAAAATTCTTCATATTAAAATTTAGAGTCTAGTATTTAAAAAATGACTTCCTACTGTGGATTTTATTACATCATAATATTGTATGAGAAAATAATGGTATATTAAATAATATTTTCAGTTAGTAAGAAACTTGAAAATATACACTTATATCAATATATAATTTAAAATTCCATAGCAGCAACACATCAATACTTAGAAAATGAAACTGTGGCTTTATTGAAAATCAATAGAATATAATAACTGACAAATAGTTTATCTAAAACTAAATTACTCAACTTGTATTTTTTAATTTTTTAATTTACTTACAATATTGATGTTTATGATTAACTCCTCAGGTGTGCTTGAAGTAAAATTCAGAGGGACAATAGATTAATCTCTTTTCTTCTTGTTGTGGCCAAAGCCAGACATGAAGCAACATAAATGTGGAGGGACTCATTTTGGCTCACAGGTTAAGGGTCCAGTCCAGTTCTGGTGCCTGGGTGAAAAAACTCGCTTGGTTCTGGGTAGTTCACAAACAAAGAAAAGGAGTAGCACATTCCACTATCTTCATAGTCTTGGACCTTAACTCATGGGCTATTGCTGTCACATTCACAGTGAGTCTTCTCATCTCAGGTGAATCTCACTGAGGATGTTCTAAAAGAAATGCCCAGAAGGGTATCTCTTAATCTAGGTTATTCTTAATCTAGTCAAGTTGACAGTAAAGATTAACCACCAGTTCCTGGCAAAAAAAAATCAACATTTATTAAACAAATGATTGAGACTACTATAATTACTTGTATGGTGGTGGCTCTATTTGCAGTAATAAAGGTTTAAATACTAAAATTAGATACATCACCAGAAGAGGAACCATCAATCTCTTACAAAAGGTCAAACTTACAGTTTAATAACTTACCTCACAAGAAAATCTGGATAGATTTTCTGGATATTTACATACTTCTTTTTTTGGATTTTCTTTATATTTTATTAATTCTTATATTTTTGAAGTTAAAATATAATTACATCATGTTCAATTCTCTTCCCTCCAACACTTTCCATGAACCTCTTTATGTTCTCTTTCATGGCCTTTTCCATTAGTTGTTGTTATATGCATATGTATGTATACATATTCATATATATTCTTAAATATAACCTACTTAATCTGCATAATGCTACTTGTATGCATGTTTTCAAGGCTGATCATTTGGTACTGGATAACAAATTGGTGTGCTATTCCCTGGGGAAGATGAGTTCTCCTGATCTCAGTATTCCTTAGTTGCCTATAATTCTTTGTGTATGGCTAAGGCCCTGCCTTCTTTCTCCCATCTACTTTATCATGTCTATTGAAGGAATGTTTTTTAAAAATTGTGGTGCATTCTTATAGCTATGATTTGAAAACATGTTATAAAGTTCCCGTCAATATAATATCTGATAACAAGTATAAAAATATACCAGAAAAAGAGAGTCTACGACTTACAAAAATTGGTACAAATAATTTTTGGACTTCAACACACAAATGAAGTTCCATGGGAAAATAATTCAAATGATTGAAATGGTGGGATAATTGAAAATGCTTCTAATGGACCAACAAGATGGATCAGTAGATAGAGGTGCTATCTGTCAAGCATGATAACCTGAGTTCTGTCACTCAGACCCACAGGATGTAAGGAGAGAACTGATTCTCCAAAGTTGTCCTCTGACTACTATACTTATGATATGGCATATGCATATACATGCATTTATACATTTGGTGTTGTTTATCTGTGAGTGTTTGAGAGAGAGAGACAGAGAGACAGAGAGACAGAGAGACAGAGAGACAGAGAGAGAGAGAGAAAGAGAGAGAAAGTCTATCAGTGTCCCAGAAATCACAAAGTAGGCCACCAAGAAATTCCTAGATATCTGCTTGTCTATATCTACTCAGCTATGAAATTAAAAAGCATATCACTATTCTATGATTTTATTTATGTGGGATCAAATCAGGTTTTCATGCTTGCAAGAATATCACTTTACTGAAAGAGCTACCTCTCAGTACCATATATTTATATCTTAAAGAAGACAAGTACTAAAATCTCAAAAAAAATTAGCTGTACTTACATGTTTATGGGACCACCATTCACAGTAGTAAAGGTCTGGAAACTACTGTACATTAGCATTTTCATGGATGGTGAAAATTGTAGTATACTTCAAATGGAACATTGCTCAATCCTAAAAGATTTGGAAATCCTGGTGTTGGTTAAAGCATGTATGAAAGAGAGTCTGAAATCCTGACATTGGTGAAAAAGAGTCTGTTATGCTATGTGGAATAAGTTAGAAAAAGAAAAACATCTGTTCTGCGGTATCACTTTTATTTGGAAGATGGTAGAATGGTTATCACCAGAGACTGAAGAATGAGAAACAAGGGAAGATATGAGTAATGGATTTTGTTATCTGATATATAACATAGTGACTATTTTATAATATGAGATTCTTGTCCAGTCTTTAATATTATACAAAATGTTCTATTGTCTTGTCCTTTAGCAAATACTTCAGAATCTTGGCTAGTACGCAGTCAGATCTGATCCATTAGGGTGTTTTTACTGCTTTAGGATCCAATGGCCATAATATAATGAAAAGCCCTCACTTTGTGATAAAGGTCAGGTGATCCTATACACTAGTGGAAATTGATGCAAGAATTTGAGTCTTAAGATGCCACTATAGTAGTAATTGATAGCTGCCAAAAGAAAGAGAATTGGTTTTCTTTATGGTTGTGGCCCCATAGATGGGCACACACTTAAGAGTAATGGTCAGAACCAAAGGGATTGTGTGGGATTTAAGAGATTAAATAAATGAAGACACAAAATTGAATGGATATAGAATTGCAGTGGTGTATTTACTTGAGAAAGAATGGGGGAGATGAATAAATACAACCAAAATAAAATGTATGAGATTCTCAAAGAATTAATAAAAATATTTTTTTTTAAATAAAGAAATCACACTTCATATTTGACACTTTGTCTCTTTAAGAAATGTAGTAGTTTATTAAAATAGAGGAAAGCTATTCTTTGACTTCTGTGATTTTGTTCACTCATTTGTAAAATTTTTCTCCCTTTCCAACTACAGTGTTCTTACTCCACACAAAATCTCAACCATGGGAGGCCTTACCATGTCAGAGGAGAGAATGGGGGGTGGAAAGGATAGGGGATGGGAGGAGGGAAGAGAGGGAGATATGTGGTTGGTATTTAAAATGAATAAAAATTTCTTAATAAAAAAATTTTAAAGTCTCAACCATACATTTTCTCAGTTGATATCATTAATTATGATTAGTGAGAAAAATAAATATATTTACATTTAATGAGAATGGAAAACGCTGTAGAACCTATCCCACTCAGCCACTCCTTCCTTCAACAATGAAACTGAGCACCTTTACATCTTCTGTTACATTCCTGTCTTAGGGGCTCTAGTGCAGACACTCTGCACATGAGTCATCCATAGTCATGTGATGTCTGTGGAAAGTTACAGTCGCAAAGAGTTTCAAAATCAAGAAGCTTATTGTTGCTATATAGGAAAACAAGACCCAAATAATGGATAATAAGGTGTGTATTGACCTCTCAAATTACACAGAGGTAAATACATACCTCTGAATGTACAGATTGATGAGAGTTCTTTGGTAATCACAAATACAAAAATATATATATATAAATTACCTATTCACTGGGGCTTTGCCTTTAGTAAAGATTGTAATAGCTGCAGAGATTCATACCTGATTTATTTTAAATAGATAATAATAACAATTATTTTGTGGGAAATATTTCTTCAGAAATTAGAATTAACCATTTATATATTAAACCCCTTTCCTATGTAGAAAAAATAAAGGTTATATTCCCCACTCTTTTATGCATCAGAATATCGCAACTAACATACTTTTAAATATACATGTTGGTGAAAATATAAGAATTATGATTCAGGGAAAAGCTCTTGTGAAAACAGTTAGATATTTATGCAGTGAAAAATGTCTCTATGACATGAGCCAGCTCATATGGAAAAGATCATTGATTACGAGTATTTGAGGTTGCCTAACATCTGTTAGTCAAAGCAAACAACCACCAGAAATGATTTCGACAAGTGGTGGGTAGTAATTTTTGCAAAAGAGAAAGGGCTTGGCTCTGTACCTCAGTGGTATTTACACAGCTGTTGTTGAAGTCATTCTCGATTTTGTGAAATTAAATTGAAATTTCCTGAACATATTGATACATTATTAGATACAGTATTATAATTGGATCCGACTTCTCCCTGGTGTTGATGTATTAACTCTTAGGAGTCATTTAAACCACAAAAAAAGTACTTTCTGGTTGCTTTTTTTTAATGTCATTTCTAGAACTATCTTTGTCAACTCAAGTGTTGAGATAGATATTTACTATTCAAAACCTACATGAGCATTACTGAAGTCAGTTGGATTAAGAAGGGAATACCTGTGGACCATTGTAATACCTCATATGTTCAGGTCCTGTATAAGTACTAAGACAGAGATTGGTTAACATTTGGGTTTGTAAGATTATTTGGTCACTCATCTATTCATTGAGAATTGTCCCATACCCTCCCCCTTTTATGCTGACCATGTATCTTGTTCTTTAGTTGCCTCAAAAAAGCTACCACGGTATTAATATGTGAACTCAAACAAAGAAGTTAGAAAATTAAACATGTTTGTATTCCCATGGGTGCCTCTGAACTTCCAAAAGAAACAATCAGGTAATGTGTGAAGAGACTATGGGAATTGCACCTGTATATATGAGGTGACTTCTAATTATATTTCAGCTCAGAGCACACATTATCTAAAGGAAGTAAGGGTTTTTAGAGCATTTGACCTTGATATGAAGAGTGTTAAAATAAAATGCTGATTTTCTCTTGATCTAGTAGATATTCTTCCTGTCTTTTCTTCTAGTCTTTCACGGACACAGGTACGTAAGTTACTTTTGGTCATCATAGGAGCAGCAAGTGGTAATAAAAACCCATGAAGCTTACACACCAAGAAACTAAGATTTTTAGCATTTTTGAGCTTCATTGTTTCCTTTTCTTAATCCTCCAGTCCTCCCTGCATGTGCACAACTGGCAATACAGCACAGCTGCATAAAAATTATTTTGAAACTTAACCAATTGATGGAAAAGTAAACTGTAGTTGATTTACTAGTTTCTAATAGATTGCAATCATTAAATACTCCCTCAATGAGAAAACAGAAAAATACTAACTTCTTAATAATTAAACTTCAGCTGGGCAGTGGTGGCACACAGCTTTAATCCCAGCACTTGGGAGGCAGAGCCACGCAGATCTCTGTGAGTTCGAGGCCGGCCTGGTCTACAGAGTGAGATCCAGGACAGACACCAAAACTACACAGAGAAAGCCTGCTCAAAAGAAAAAAAATAATAACAATTTAACTTCTACTTAAAAACTAAGAGAATTCATATAGAAGATGTTTGACATGGGAGTTAAACAAGAAACAATTATGTTGGGTAAAATACAAAAGAAATACAGGAACATGAAATATATGTTTTATTTTGGATATCATGTATAATTAAAAGGTAAATTCCTCCAAAGACTAGAAGTATGTAAGAATGATTTAAGTAATGACACCAGTAATATTAATATTTTCCTCATATAGTAGCTTTTTGATTACTTTTGAGATTGCATTTTAATTACACTTCTCCCTTCCCTTTCCTCCATGCAGACATCATTTCATCCAAGGAAATATTACCCTATGTACTTTTCCAAGTTGAGCCAGATTAGAATTTGAAGACAATTTCACTCATTATATTGAAACAAAGAATATTAGATTTCAGACTAAAAATAATAATCACATTAATAGGAAACATATGAAAATCAGTATTTTTCACATAAGCATATATTATTCAGCATATATATACTAAAGTGTATACACACACACACACACACACACACACACACACACACACACACTAAAGTAGAAAAGACCAGGGTACAGGGAAAGAGGACTTTAAGAGAGGGGCAAGGTGAAACAAGAAAATATCCATGTTAAGATATAGTAAACTTCTTCATGATTTATTATTCATTCGGCACTTACTGAAACAGTAAATATGTATATCATTGCCCTTTTCGTGGCATCTTTATTAAATGTCTAAATACTGCTTGACAAGGACATAACAAAAGACATTTTGCTAAGAGCTGCTGGTAGTAGAGGCTTTACCAGAGGCCATGGGAATATACAGTAGATGACAACTAGTGTTCAATAGGTCGACCTACCAGATGATTGATTCTCTATAGTGAGCCCCGCTTGGCAAAGTCCGTGGGTCATTGGCTGTTTTCTGTCTGTAACTTTCTTGTGTGCCACCACTTACCTCCCTAAAAAGAACAGCTGTGGGGTTCTTTCCCCAGCCCATTAGTTGTGTTTTCTCTTTGGGCACACATATAACCGTGGATAGCCAGAAACATGATTTCTGTTTAAGCTGTATAATTCTGATGAATAGAAATAATGCCAAAATATTTGTCTTTACTGACACAGGAAAGTAACAATATTCTCAGTCTTAAAGACAGTTAATTTTAGATTTCAAAACAAATTCAAAACAGACTAAGCTGCCCCTGCAGAAAATACACAAAGTCAAGATCCCAATATTGCTAAATCAAGGTCAGGCTTGAAGCAACTTTGATAGGCATAAACCTCTGTCATAACTGACATTTTGCACGTAGTCCCAGCCTCAGTTTAATGTTACAGGCTCTAGGTTCAGCCATCTACTTATTTCCTGTCTGGGAACTCTCACCAACTTAGAGCTACATGCATAGCCAAGCTTTATTCACTGGCCGCTCAGCACAACCTTCCTAGCCTGAGAAAAACTGGGTGACTTATCAAGTATTATGCAAATGGGTTGGACCCTGAAAATGTAACATACAATTGTTCAGAGTTTGGCTGTAAGAGGAGCAATGCGAAGGGACTGTGAAAAGAGCGGAGCAGAGGTGAGAATGTGTGTGTGTTTAGTGAGAGATGTAGTTGTATGGAGACAGAGAGAATTGGAACTAAAGAGAACTGGAACTAGAGAAAACTAGAACCAAAGATTTAGAATAGAGAGATCTAGGAGAGAGTGAGAGAGTGAATGAGTAAAGAGTGAATGAATGATGCAGTAGTCTGTGAAGACATGTAGCAGAGTAGAGAAATATATAGCTGTATGTAAAGAGATGTAGCTGTGTGAAAACAGATTTTCAGAGAAAGAGATTTTTTTTTTAAGATGAAGTGAGAGTTACCAACAAAAAGGGTGAGTGTTTCCTTATTCACCTGTCAGATAGATAGAAACTTGTTTCTAAATACCCTCAGATAAAAAAGTTTCAAGAGAAGGGGGATTGTATGAGTGAGAGATGTTGAAACCATGATTGGAAAAAGCACAGGGACAAATAGCCAAACTAGTGGAAACACATGAACTATGAACCAATAACTGAGGAGCCCCCATGGAACTGTAGCAGGCCCTCTAGATAAGTGAGACAGCAGATTAGCTTGAACTATTAGGGAGGCCCCCAGGCAGTGGGGCTAGGACCTGTCCTTAGTTCATGAGCTAGCTTTTTGGAGCCTGGGCCTTATGCAGGGACACTTTGCTCAACCTGAGTGAAGGGAGGAGGGGACTGGACCTGCCTCAACTGAATCTACCAGGCTGAACTGAACCCCCAGGGGAGTCCTTGCCCTGGAGGAGATGGGAATGGGGAGTGGGCTGAGGAGATGGGGGTTGGGGCGAGAGGAGGGAGGACAGGGGAATCCGTGGCTGATATGTAAAATTAAATTAATTATAAAATTTTTAAAAAATAAAAATAAATAAAATGTTAAAAAAAAATTGTTTCCTCAAGCCCTCACTACTTTGAGGTCTTCTATTCACTTGGTGCAGTTCTGGGGAGCTAACCTCCCTGGACCACGATAATATTTAATTATTTGAATATCAAAGAAGACATTTATCATAGAAAACCAAACCTCATATTTAACTGAATATTTTTCATAAATAATCAGAAATGTGTCTTCTTTCTATAACACAGTTAATAAGCTTCTATGTGGAGTGTTTGTGTGTCTGTTGTGTGTGTGTGTGTGTGTGAGATGAGATAGATGGAAAGAGAAGAAAGTGAGAGAGATGATAGAAAACTGAACTCTGAAATAAATTATTCACACCTAGAAAAGATATGGAGACATTCTTGGATATGCATAAATCAGTAAAAGTCTATATCTGAAAACTGCCATGTGAAATCCCATTCAGTCTCTGATTGTGTGAATCTAGGTGAGAACTGAAAACAGAAGAAATATTCCCAGCACATGCTGCAGTCTAATTGAGAAGCCATATGCCTGCAGCCCTTACGGCAGCATGACCCATCTCAATAGCACCATCTTCAAGCCCTCAGTGCTGACTCTGACTGGGATTCCTGGCTTGGAGTCTGTGCAGTTCTGGATTGGGGTTCCTTTCTGTGTCATGTACATCGTCGCTCTTCTTGGGAATTCTCTGCTCCTCGTTGTCATCAAAGTTGAGCGAAGCCTCCATGAACCCATGTACCTCTTCCTAGCAATGCTTGGAGCAACAGACATTGCTCTCAGTACCTGCATCTTACCCAAAATGCTAGGAATATTCTGGTTTCACCTTCCAAACATATATTTTGATGCCTGCCTCTTGCAGATGTGGCTAATTCACACATTCCAGTGTATTGAGTCTGGCATTTTGTTTGCCATGGCAATGGACCGATACGTGGCGATCTGTGATCCTCTAAGACATGCATCCATTTTTACCCGGAGACTCCTCACTCAGATAGGAATAGGAGTCACACTCAGAGGCGCCCTCTTTGTAGCTCCGTGTCTCATTCTCATCAAATGCAGGTTGAAATTCTACTGGACCACAGTTGTATCCCATTCATACTGTGAGCACATGGCCATCGTAAAGCTGGCAGCAGAAGATATCCCTGTCAACAAGATCTACGGTCTCTTCGTGGCTTTCAGTATACTTGGACTAGACATAATTTTCATCACACTCTCCTACATTAGAATATTTGTAACTGTCTTCAAGCTACCTCAAAAGGAAGCAAGACTCAAAGCTTTTAACACATGCATTGCCCACATTTGTGTCTTCTTGGAGTTTTATCTCCTGGCCTTCTTCTCTTTCTTTACTCATAGATTTGGCTTCCACATTCCATCCTACATTCACATTCTCCTGTCTAACCTTTATCTACTTGTTCCACCTTTGCTTAATCCTATTGTTTATGGGGTGAAGACCAAACAGATTAGAGACCAAGTGTCCAAAATTTTCTTCTGTAAATATCCTTCTTGATTTTTCATTTATTTATTTACATTATTATTGTTTCAAACAGCAAATCTCATTCAAAACCTTTTGATTTTACTTGTGATCCTTCTCTCTCTCCCTCTCTCTCCCCCTCGCCCCCGCCCCGTGTGTGTGTGTGTGTGTGTGTGTGTGTGTGTGTGTGTGTGTGTACGTGCATATGCATGTGAAAACCAGAGGTCAAGATATAGTTCACCTTGTTAACTTAGCTTTTTGTTGTTGTTGTTGTTGTTTTGCATTTTATTTGTTTGTTTGAGAGTGACCTCTGATGGCCTGTGGTACACAATTAGTCTGTTCGGGCAGGGAAGAGACCCAAGGGTTCCACTAGCCTTCATTTCCTTCTCCAGCCCTTGAACTAAAGCATATGCCATCACACCCAGGTTTTAACGCAGGTTCTGGGGGTTGAATTCATGTTTGAGCAGCAAGCACTTAATCAACTGAGCTTTCTGGGAAACCACAAACCTTTGTTCCTGATGAGTGTTTAATCAAGTTCCCTGTGAAGAGGTACTAAGTTTTAGTTTAAGTTTGCTCTCACTACTTGAAAAAGCCTTGACTGCTTTTTAGTTAATTCTGTCTCTTTCTGTTATGATTGTAATTAAAACATGATGCTATTCATGTTTAACATTAATTTACTACAAAAGACAGTTATATTTATGTATAAATTAAACTCTTAATGATGAACACTTTTCAAAAAGTAACTCTACCTGCTAACATTTTAAATTCTACTTTAAAATATAGTGACATTGATACCACTATTATGAACTTCTTTTGAATATATTTAAATTTTATCATAATTGAATATAAGCTCCTGTTTTATATCTTGTAATCACACATAGTTAAATGTAGTTTATTATTTGTGTCCTTGTGAATTGAGTACTAATTTGATGATGAAATTTTAATATATGCATTAATATTTAGTTGTACTTTCTTTTCAAGATCATATCTGATATAGTTTCTGACAATATACATACAACAAAATTATTAATATAAGATTAAAACCAAGTAGGAAAATCAAGATCAATCACAAAGTGAGTAAATGTGATCAGCAATTAATATGCTAGTTTTGTGAAAAGATTTTTGTATAGTGGTAAAAGAAATAATAATGATAGGAAACATTATATTAATAGTCCACAGATAAAATAGGAGGTCCTCAAATTTACATATATTTGTGATTTCTTCATTGTTTTACATTTCTGTAGATCTAGTATCTGGAGAAATTACCTCATTTCATAAATGAGAAGGAGGCTGTGTAAGTGATTTTTAGATTTTTTTTCTTAAAATGAGGTGCTGCAAATATTTTTGTACACAATAGAATAATGGGTAGTACTCTAATTAAGACAGGTAATACTCTAAATACCTGACTTAAATGTAAAAGACAAGAACAGACAGAAAGGATGATGATCTAAGAATAGAAGCAATAGAAGTGGAGTATTTAATCTGTGGGCTAGAGCCTCCCTCATTCTGTACTATACTTCCTTGTTATGATATGTTTAAATAGTGCTTTTGATATTACCTAGTATGCTTACATTCAAAATGATTGATTTAAAAAAATATGTGGTTTCAGACTCCTTCATACAAAATGTAGAGATTTTGTGAAATAGGTGATGAATTTGGACTATCCTTTTGATCTATTATTTCATTGTATTTTTTAAAGATTTATTCATTTTATTTTATGTATGTGAATGTTTTGCCTGTAGGTATATTTGTGTACCATGTTAGTACCTGGTGCCCCATAGAGATCAGAATAGGGTATCAGATCCCCTAGAACTGGAGTTACAGACAGTTTTGAACCACCATGTGGGTGCTGGTATTTGAACCCAGGTCTTTCTAGAAGAGTAGAAAGTACTCTTAACCACTGAACCATCTTGAGCCCTGAAGACTATTTTTCTTTTTTTTTAATTAAGAAATATTTTTATTCATTTTACATACCCATCAAAGATCCTCCTCTTCCCTCTTCCTGCCCCTCTAACCTCCCGGTCCCAACCCACGCCCCATTCCCTCCTACAAGAAGGTAAGGCCTCCCATGAGGAGGTCCATTTAGTAGAGGCAGCTCCAAGCCCCTCCCACTACCTCAAGGCTGTGCGAGGTAGGACTATTTTTCTTATGTGCAGTCATGACCATCTGTCCTTTATTTATTTATAGTTTTATTTAGATTTGTTTTTCATTTCAGAATTACCATTAACCTGCCTTTAAGTCCAATAAAATACAGTGACCTCAATAGTGCCAAAAAACTCTTTCCTACTTGGGCATCTATTGTGCACTTGAAGGTGTTGTTCTCTTAAGGAAATGTTTTCAGATGCTTACACTCCACTCACTCTCGTGTGGTGTATCCTCTATTACATGAATTCCTTACCCTGACATGTTATTAGTAAAATAATCTTGTTCTCTAAGACTAGATGGTTAGTTTCTTTACATCATTCTTTTATGTTACAAGTATCCATGCTGTGCTTGCATGTACTTCTGTGCGAGCACGCCTGGTGTCACCAGAGGCTAGGAGCAGGGGTCAGAGCTGCTAGAACAAGGATTACAGCTAGTTGATATCTACTATAGGTAAGTTGGGACTTGAACACAAGTCCTCTGCAAGAGCAGCCAGTGCTCTGAAGCACTAAACCGTTTCTCCAGCCACTTGTACTTTTATTTTTGCTGTCATTTCTCCCAGGAGGTTTCATCTGGGGCTCTGTGTTGTTCTTCAAGATTCATTGTCTTCCACAGTGTTGTCAAGCTACGTTGTATCAACATGTGTATGCAGTTTTGTGATTTGAACAAATATTCAAGTGAGTAAAATATTGTAACTCAGTGCCACATACTTTTTCTAATATGTGTCCCTCAATAGGTAATGCATTGGATTACCTCTCTCATGCTTGTTTCAGTGTTTCTACTTGGTATCACTGAAACCAGAAAATTAAAGGATTGAAGTCCATAGATAAAATCTACCTGTGTTGTTAACAAAATCAATAGTCAAAGAAATTGAATTCTTCACAAATCCACCTGATAGTTGTAAACTGGGTATGGGAAATTAGGCAGCGATTCATCTCTGTATTTCATGCTGTTGGGTCCTGAGGAAAGCCAGGACAAATGGCTAACTGAGGTGCCTACTAACATCAAAGTGGCCACTGTCTGCCAGAGTCTCCAGCATGTCTCAGCATTGCAAGTACCTGTTAGAGTGGACTCTTCTCAGCACTTCTCACGCCAGCCCTTCCCTAATCTTCATTTCCTGAGCTTCACTTTCCTTCCCCCAGCTTCCCTTCTCTCTATCCAGCCATTTCAGCTGCACATTTTCTTGGCTCTACTCTCGGTTCTCTTTGCCTTCTTGGTATTCTTTTGTCTCCCTCTTGCTTCTCTTCCCTCTCACTCTCCCTCCCTCCTCCTTTATGGTCTGGTCTGTTCTACCAGCCATGTTCCATCTGGACTCTTTCAGATTCCTCTTGCTGTTCTCTCCCTCATATCTACAATTAAAACCTCCTCAGGGTTGGGGATTTAGTTCAGTGGTAGAGTGCTTGCCTAGCAAGCGCAAGACCCTGGGTTCAATTCTCAGCTCCAAAAAACAAAACAAAACAAAACAAAAACAAAAAACCTCCTCAAACATACCTAGGAGCAGCTATGTCCTCATTTTTATTCATCCTTTGTTTATGAAGAATATTTTTAATAAATACTAAAATTCCATTAATATTTAATTGATTTTATGCTGGCTTTGTAAGTTTTCTAATGAATAGTGGATGTGATGATGAAAATACACACAGACATTTGGAAAGCCTAAACTTCACCTTAGGATAGAAGTCACAGACATCAAATAGAACAAAACCTATAGCTGGGGATTTGCATGTAAGATATCAGTGAATCCTAAAAGTTTAGAGAATGTCTTAACCTCTAGGAAGGTAAATCCAGATAGGTTGTGTGTGTGGTTGGCACTTCTGTATCTATGAGCGGCTGTAGAATCGTGGACTCCCAAACTTCCCATCCTTTTTGAGTAGGGATTCTTTCACAACATCACAAATAACATGCCTCATCTTCCTCTGCCATGCAGCCAATGCCATTGTGAGCAAGAAACCTGAACTCTGAATCCTTGGTTAAAGTTCACTTCAATGACCTTAAATTTACTGTATAGACTACTTTTAATTTTAGGCCTCCATATTATGCACACTTTAATGTCTGTATTATTCTTCTCTAGTTACCTAGGAACTGTCTTCGGGCTGGGGTCAGATCTGTTTAACCTATGAAATTCTAATGCTGTAGAGCAGCCTCAGATGTCTCAGGGCAGGCCTCTCTGTCCCGTCCATAACCTTTTCATGACTTACACTGTCAGCATTACAGCACAAGGTTTTTAACAACTGTCCTGCCTCCAACTCATGCAGAGGCTCAAGCTGCGTCGCAGGTCTGTGCTAAGAGCTTTTACCCTACCATAAAAACTGCACCCAGTTCTTTTGAGTGTATCCCCAAGGACTGTTTCTTAGAGATTTTCTACATGCTAACCTTTTTCTCTCAAGTACTTTTTCATCAACCTTCATGTAGGTATATATAGGAAGTTTACTAAGCAAACATTAATGTCATAAATCATAAATTTATTTTAACACAATTTTCTAGATTCATATAAATTTACTAGATATTAAAGACTAAAGCAGAATTTCACACTATTAAGAAGAATGCACTTGATTAGCTTTGCATAAAACATTAAAACTTGGCTGAACAACTGATACTGAAAGATATAAAATATCATCAGTGCTTTTCAGAACTTTTATGATCACCAGTGTGGAAAATGCTGCTTCACATAAATACGTAGTACAAAACTCTATTTCTAACATCAACATATTTAGGGCTGGAGAGATGGCTCAGAGACCAAATCAAGCAGCTCACAGGCACTGTAGCCCAAACTCCAGGGAATATGATCTCATCTTCTGGCCTCCACAGGCCCCCCCACATGTGTATATGCACCCATACAAACACATAAATAAAAATAAATCTTTTTTTAAAAATATTTTAAAATATTATCACAATACATTCAAATACACACTAGTTACATTCTAAACAATGATGTTAGGAAACTATTAAAGTCCCTATTTTCTGTAATTAAAGCATGGCATTTATATAAAAGGAGAAAATTTTTCATACAATCCATTACATATAAAAATCACAATTCTTAACTAAGGTGTTTCAGGCAACCTTTGTTGGCATGGCATGGTATGACTGCATGCACAGTACAAATTTCACATTGCAAGGTATGGCTGCATGCACTGTACAAATTACACATTTCATGGTATGACTGCATGCACAGTACAAATTGCACATTGCATAGTATGGCTGCATGCACAGTACGAATTTCACAGTCTTAGTGTTCAGAGTGAAAGCATCACTGTTCACTCAGTGCAACATAAGAAGACACTACCAGAAACTCCTTAAGATCATCTTTCATTTAATTTATATTTCTTATTTGTTTGTTTGTTTTTTGAGACAGGTTTCTCTGTGTAGCTTTCCACCTTTCCTGGAACTCACTCTGTAGGGCAAGTTGGCCTCAAACTCACGGATATTTGCCTGGCTCTGCCTCCCAAGTGCTGGGATAAAAGGCGTGCACCACCACCACTGTATATTTCATATTTGGTCATTGCAGATTCAGAAATGTTTTACTGTTGTCAAATATTTCTCAATCCTCCACGCTGATATGCTACCCTAAATGATACCATGACACTCAATTTAACAATCTGTGAACTAAGCCTGGCAATGGTGGTGCATGTCTTTAATCCCAGTCCTCAGGAGACAGAAGCAGACAGGTCTCTGTGACTCCCAGGCCAGCCTGGTCTATAGAGTAAGTTCTAGGACAGCCAGAGCCACACAGAGAAACCTTGTATTGAAAAAAAATCTGAACTAAAGCAAAGCTTTTTTATGTTGGTTCCTTTTTTCTTAATGTTTACACTGTGTTCATTTCTAAAATTAAGTTGGTAACTTGTGCCTGTTTACACACTTAAGTGACATTGTTTCCTGTATTTGTCATATTAATAGGCCATTTGTCAGTTTTTATTTCTTCTAGGAACTTCTAAAATGTCTTAACTCTCCTATTTAATTTGCATATCAATTCTGTCAACCTATGAACATTGCAGTACTGTCATCGGCATCTCATCATATTGCTATCTACATATTGCCTTAATACCACTAGTTCTTTGGAGAATGCACTATATATTAAATAATGAAAAAATGAAATCAGTATTTTATCTGTATCTTATCTGAAGGACTCTCTTCACACAGATTTGAATCTTTGTGCTATATTAATTTCCATGTCTCAAAAAAAAATTGTTCTTATAGGGTAAGTATTCTATTTCAGATCAATACATACTGACTGTGATTCTGTTTCCTCTTCCCACATTTTGAAGTGACAACTTGTCATATAACCTCATTTTTCTGATGAATGGAGAAAGGTTATTGAAGTTGTTTTACAAATTTTAATATACTAGAATCAATACTACCATTATTACATTTATTTAGCTTTGAAATATGACACCAAATATACTTAAATAGATCTCTATTTATCAACAGAGAAATAGACAAGAAGATAGATGACAATGGATAAATGTGTGTTTAGATTAAATCAGAATGTAGCTGGGTTTGGTGTCACACACCTGAATCCCAGCACTTGAGAAGCAGAGGCAAATGGATCTCTGCAAGTTGAAGGCCAGTCCTGTCTACATAGCAAATCCCTGTCTCAAAAAGAAAAAAGAAGAGAAGAAGCCATAACTGTGAAATTTGAAGATCCTCAATGAAATGTTAAATAATTTTATCAGCAGTTTTCATGAAATTAAATATTGTAGATATATTTTATTAAGTATAAATATTAAATTAAATATAAAATTAAATAAAAATATGATATCATATTTGTAATATAATATCTTCTATTACATAGTATTTTGAGGACAGGGTGGCAACTAAGGCACTATTACTGTGAAAAACACATTCTTCCAACAAAAGTTGCATCAATATGGTTTAGTATTCAGAAATTTTCTTCTTAAGAAAGAAAAGACCCATCACTCGATCACGAATCTGTTTGGTCTTAACACCGTACACCAAGGGATTGACTGTGGGGGACACTAGCAGGTACAGGACTGCAAAGATTATATGGACACTTGGAGGCACATTCTTGCCAAAACGATGAGTTAGGAAGCTGAACAATGCAGGTGTATAGAAAGCAAGAATGGTACAGACATGGGCAGCACAGGTGCCCAGGGCTTTAGAGCGAGCTCTCTGGGAAGAGAGTCGGAACACTGCCTGGAGAATTTTTATATAGGATGTGGCTATGAGCCCGAGGTCAAATACTGCCACTGAAAAGGCCACTAAGATTCCATATATTCTGTTCACATAGGTATTAGCACTAGCCACCTTCACCACAGCCATGTGCTCACAATAAGCATGATGGATTACATATTTGGTATAGTACAGCAGCTTTTTAATGAGAAGAGGACATGGCATAATCATAAGCATAGCTCGGCTTAGGCCAACTAGACCTATTTTCATCACCATGGGTGTTGTCAGGATTGATGCATAATGCAATGGGATACAAATGGCCACAAAACGATCAAATGCCATGGCCACTAGGATGGCTGACTCCATGATGCAAAGTGTATGGATAAAAAACATTTGTGTTAGACAGACATCAAAGTTGATCCAATGTGCATCAAACCAGAAGATGCCAAGCATCTTCAGAGCTGCAGAGCAGGTCAGACACATATCATTCGTTGCCAGCATGCAAAGGAAGAAATACATAGGCTGGTGGAGACTTGGCTCTAGCTTGATAGTAGCAATGATTATGCTGTTCCCCAACAAGGTTAGGACAAAGAGGAGACAAACAGGGATGCCAATCCAGCAGTGAAAGTTTTCCAACCCAGGAATACCAACCAGGAAGAAAGATGAAATGTGATGTGTAGCATTGCCTTCCATGGTTAACCTATGGATGCTGCACATTTAATAATACAGTAACCCAATAGGCAGAAAATGGGATTGTTAGGTGAATTTTAAATGTCTTTATTGGATAATTTAGAGTCAGTGTAAAAAACCCACCTTGAAGATATGACTGTTTTCCACACCTTTGTTAATCCTCAGGAAAAAAAATTCCAACCTTTAGTGGCACTGGATCTGCATTTAGAGGCACAGGATCTACATTTGCAAAGGAAAATATTACATTTACTTAGGGATATTTTTTCTGATTTTTAACACGTAATTAAATCCTATTACAGATATTTTATTTGCTGTTACATGGGCAGTTAATAGAACAACCACAAGCATAAACATAAATATATACAAACACCAACCATCTGCAGACATTTCAAGAAATCACTTATCATAGAATACTGTTATCCTTAGGAAGCCTAGCTGGATTGCTGGAATTCAAAAGAAGATGTAATAAGAATAAAGCAAATCCAGTCACAGAAAGTAAGTGCTTCACAATGCACCCAAGGTGAATTTACATGTCTTTCGGGTTGTCAAAAGTGAACACTAGACAGATTTAAACATACTTCATTCTCCACTTCAGAGCTGGGCGATGATTCCTCGTATAAATAGAAAGAACATTCCAAGAGCAGAGAATGCTGGTTTGGGGTGAGAAAATGAAGAAAGAGACAGAACAAAAATTATATTGGTTATTTCAAAGCTGTTTTCCTTTTAAGATGAAGGCAGAAAGACAAATCAATAAAGAAATTAGATACTAATTGGCATTAGGTCACCACAGGCTGCCTTTTTATAATGACGAATGCCAATTGCAAGAGTCTTATTTGGAAATTTTGACTGTTATTTTGTTACTTAGTTCTTCTTAAAAAGCATTTAATACATTTATTTTATTCTCTGTAGTATACAAACATGTGCCACAACACACATGTGGAGATTAGAAGACGACTTTCAGTAGTCTTTTCTCTTGGTGTATGCCCTGGATATTGAACACAGGTCACCTGGTTTAAGGATTAGGCACCTTTCCCCACTGAGCCATCTAAGCAGCACTGATTTATTGAAGGTCTGTTATCCACCTAGTTTTGCCTTAATTTTGGTGACTTGGGAGTTTATCATAAGCGACACAATGGTGATTTTCAGTCACAGCTTAGAACATAGACAGATCAAAATTTTTGACAATGACCTACAAACATTTTTACTTAACAATATTAACTCCATATGACGATCTCCTGATGGACAAGTTACCATAAAAATATAAAATGAAACAATCATTTTTGTGCAGTAAGATGTTCTTGAATTATTGACAACTTTAGTAGACAACAACAACAATAATAATAATAATAATAATCATCATCATCATCTAGTTTCCTTGCTGAGCCACAGCCTTCTTCTAGCTCTGGCATTCCTCTTTTGATTCCTGGGAATCAAAGACTCAGCAATTTGGAGTGTTGCTTGCTTTCAGCAACAAGACTACCTGTTTAGGTCTTTTCTCCTGACTGAAGTTTCTAACATAGCCGTCTGTGATTCTCAGAATCTAATTTCCACCTACTACTCAAATGATGGAATATGAACTAAAAGTCTCCATATCACATCTTTTCAAAAATTCCCAATGGGAATTACTCATGTCTGAATGTCCAAATAATAGCTTCATGAGGAAAAAAATGACATGGTCTCTGCATTCTGTGCTTAATCATCCACTGCTCAAGACCAATGTAAATTATTTCCTGAGGTATTTTTATGAGGAATTAAATTTTTTTCAGGGACTTATCAAAAACATCAAAAATCTTAGAAAATACTTTTTCATCATAGGGAAAACTTTTAGTTTTTAGAATTGCCACACAGCTGATGAAGCTTGGAGCAATACATAAAGATAAGAACTTAAAGCAAGATATAAATCTTGAGCTCTCAAATTACAATATGTTACACTGTGTTTACTAAACAATTTCTATGTGTCAGCCTTCACATGACAGTCCTCTTGGAGAGTTGTTAAGCCATAGTTAACTCTCCTCCTTGCCTCTGGGAGAATCAAACATGCTTGGGGCTAATGGAAAGTGGCAGAACATGATAAGCAGAACCACAGTGCTTTGTAATTGTAAGAAGGAAATGAGCTCACCTAGAAATATAGCCATAAAATTTAGCAAGTAAACTTTGCTAAAGTATAAATAAACAAACATATCCTCAGCAAATCCATCGTTACAATAAGGAAAATGTCTCTGATAATGTTTCCGACATGAGCACAATGCATGCAATCTATTTTTTAAACGTGATTTCTGCTAGGATAGGATAAGTTTCTTTACACACTGCAGATGATCTGCCTGTACCATCCCTTCTCCTCCTAAGATAGTCATCTCTGTTACCTAGGGCTACTTCCAGTGGAATTTAGAGATGCTCGTTTACTGTGGAGGGTCGTTCTTAACATCGGCACCAGGTTTGCACAGACTGCCCTAACCTCTAGATCATCTCTGTTCACACAGTTATTCAACTAGTTCCTTTTTTCTATAATCATTGTTTATTGAAAATAGATTTTTTTCATATAATATATTCTGATTACAGTTTCTCCTCCCCCAACTTCTCCCAGATCCTTCTCACTTACCCACCCACCCAAATCCACACCCTTTCTTGCTCTCTTTCATAGAATACAAACACAAGAACTACTTTCAAGCCAAGTTCCCAGTTCCCAGATTTGTTTGTTTCTCAATCATTGGATCAAATTCCTTACCTGGAACTCTTTCTTTAAGAGAAGACTCTATTAAAAGATAAAAGCATGTTTTAGTATAATATGCAAATATAAAATTATATATAATATATAAATATAAAAGACAACACCCCTTTTGAGTCTAATATATGTGGGTTTTTTGGGTTTTCGAGACAGGGTTTCTCTGTGTAGCTTTGCACCTTTCCTGAAACTCAATCTGTAGCCCAGGCTGGCCTCGAACTCACAGTGATCCGCCTGCCTCTGCCTCCCGAGTGCTGGGATTAATGGCGTACACCACCACTGCCTGGCTAGTCTAATATATGTTTTATCTTAATGTATTGTAACAACACACATAAGGATAACCCTAACTGAATTCAGTAAATGTCACATCTGTGTCATCACAGTACATTTTCTTCAGTGGCAGCACCGTCTACTCAGAATGATCCTTCTCTCTGGGTTTACTTGATGCCAGTATTTCCTCAGCTGCTGCTAACTTTATTTTTCCTGGAGTTTCTTACCTTTTGATTTCTGTCTGTTGTCAGTCTCATTTCTGAGATTTGCACACTGAAATGATTTACAGAAATCCAACACAGTCACAATAAATTCTCAAGGAAAATCTCTGCACCCTCTACAGCCCAATAATAATTCGTGGATATTTTACCTTGTATCTAAAGGTTCTTCTTCTTTATAAGTGGCCCATTCATTCACGGTTATTGTCCAAGCACCATTTACTCCAACTGTCTTCTTGGAATATGTTCTTTCTGAGTCATTTCTATCCTAAGTTACTTAGCTGAAATAGTCTTGTAGCAAACTAACAAGGCCCTTCTATGAACAATATGATATTAAGTATACTCCACTAACCTAATAAGCTAAATTATTAAACTATGTACAGTTCTTCCTTTCCTATCTTGCTTTTTCTTCACCTTGAATACTACTTCAATGTCTATGATGCAGATGATATGAAAAAAATAATTGTTTTATCATTCAGTGTGGACTTTAAGTCAGGTTGGTGGCTATGGTTGCTTTGTAATATAGTAGTCCACTTCCCAGGAGACCCCTCAGATTTGGAGAGCTGATGGTCCCTTAGAGATAGAAGATCAAAGGGAACCAGAACTGGAACAGAGGGAAATATATAATAGCACAATGTCCCTCTGCACTGCCATAATAAGGCTGTGAATTCCACAGAGCTTATAGGTTATTAGTGAACATCATTCCCCAAGATTGTATTTACACTTTTGTTCCACTTCTCCCAGGAAGAGGACTGAGTTACCTCTTGGGCTTTGGCTGCTTCTTTTAAGGTCTAGAGAGATGCTCAGTAACCAAGAACACTTGCTGCTCTTACAATGAACCTTAGTTCAGTTCATGGCACCCACATGGAGGCTCACAACCACCAGTAACTCCAGTTACAGAGATACAGCCTCCTTTTCAGGCTTTTTTGGGCCCCAGGCATGAATGCAGTATGCTGACATACATGCAGGCAGAACCCTCATACACATAATAAAGAAAAAGAACTTATACTAAAAGATGAATGCACTTAAAACTATGCTATATGAAGATACAAATGCCATTTTTAAGTTTAAACTGGACTTAGTAAACTATTTTATGGTATTACAGACTTTTTTCACACATGTCTTTTGTATCTCTTTCACTTGTTTTGGTGTCTCATGTGATATTATTGAGATATGAATTTTTAAGCAGAACTTGGGTTGGGAAATACATAAATAAAATTTTGTATTTTTAATTTTTAATTTCCACTCATTTTAATTCTTATATGATTACATATTTGCAGTTGCAAATTGGAAATGAACATTGACTAAATCAACTTCATATCTCTAATGTTGATACAGAAGAATAGTTTTTGGAAACATTAAACAATAAAATTCTATTTACAGTTTGTTTTCATTCTTATGTTACCTAAGTAACTAATGAAGGACAGAGATGATAAGGCTGAGTTAAGTGGAATAGAAAGTTCTTGCAAGGGGAAGATATAAACATCAATTAAAAAAAAACCTGCAGTTTGGGCTTGAAATGAAGATGTTGATGATTATTCGAGGTTTTCAAATGATCTCAGAAATATTATGTATGGAGTGCACATGGCTGAGTGTGTCGGCCTCTCTGTGTTTGTCTTTCTGAGCTGCTCATTCACTGACATGGACTATGAGCAAAGAAAGGGAGGCCTGGGACAGAGTCAAACACAGGCAGTGTTTGCTGATATTGTAAGTAGCATTTTTCAAACACCAGCTCTTAGTTAGTCTTAAAAGTCTCCTTATTTTTAATGATTCTAATAATGCTAATTATAGATATGGGAGCTCTACCACACAGAGTTATTTAACAACTTGATTAAATTAGTTTCTTAAGTATGATGAAGATAATAATAATACCTACTCTTCAAGCACATAATTGTAATTTTATATCTACAAATATTTCTTTCTCACATGTCTTTCAACTTGCCTATCATATATATTGCTGTACATAGCAACTAAAATAAGCATTACTTCATGAAAGTTTTCAGAGAATTGTTTCACACTACAGTGTCAACACAAAACCATTTACTTAGAAATGGTTGGAAAATACAAAAGCTAGAGCTTCGGAGGATAAAGTCCTCAGTGGAAAAGTTGGTAGTTATGTTAGCTCTGCAATTAGTTATACTGATGGATAGTTATGTTACTGGGCTTTGGAAAACACAGAGATTCTGTCTATACACATGTAAAGAAAACAGTGCAGTTATGTGCAAACATTAGGACATGGAAGCGAACAATTAGCCTTGTACATTTCCCAGCACTGATGTGGAAATTGAGTTCATGTGCTTTTATTTCACAATGCATACTCCTTAGGAACAATTCCATACTGCTCAGTTGAAGTAGAATACAATTTAAAGACTTAACATACAGAACATTATATAAATATTAATAGATAAGTTTAGAAGAGACATATATCCTAAAACTAACAGGGTATTCCAAACCCTATACAGGATCAGAATCATGAAGTTGTAATGTAGAACAAAGGAAATAATTCCACCAACTGCCCCAGCCAGCGGGGTTTCAACAGGGGCGACCCATCTGTGGGAACAAATGAAAGGGACAGAGGGCACAAGAGCCAGACAGCAAGACAAGATTCTGATCAAGCTGTCAATTTTATTTTACTCCACAAAGCTTATATAGCATAGGAGGGGAAGGGGCAGGAAGGACAGAAGGGGAAAAGGTGCATGCAGAACATGGAAGGGGTTCAAGATGTGTGAGGCAGATCGTGCAACTGCGAGATGTCGGCTAAGGTCACTGGTCAGGGGCTGTTTATTCTGTTGCTAGGCTACCTGACCATTGAATGCTCTTTATGTTCGGTTGTCATGGCACCTGACTGTGGAATGTTCTTATCTTTGGGAGCCTCTGGTTAGTAAACAAGTGTTACTGCTCTGGGAAGAGGCAGTGGGTTTATGACTTGTTCTCTGGCCTTGCTAGTACTTTCCATGGTTCATGTTTGGTTCCTGACATCTTGGTCCCTAACAACCAAAATCATGAAACTCCGAGTATTAAGATTTCCATTTATCATTACTTTGATGATGTTGTACCATCCTACTGTGAAGTAATTTCCATATGCACAGTTTCTCTGTATTCAATGTGCTCAATATACATATTTTTAAAATAAATTCGCTTTTGAAGTTATCATTTATACAGTGACAATAAAATATTATTGATGAATGTGTGATGTTCATATTCTTTGTAAATGTGATTCTTAAAGGAGCTGGAGAGATGGCTCAGCAGTTAAGAGTACTTACCGTTCTTACAGAGGACCCAAGTTTGATTCTCAGAACACTGATGGTGGCTAAAACTATCTATCTGTAAATCCAGTTCCAGGGGATCCTATACCATCTTCTGGCTTTGGTGGGCACAAGTCATTCATGTTGTGTGTATGCATGCATGCAGGCAAACACATTCATACACATCAAACAAAAATAAATCTTTAAAAATATCTTCTTTTTTTTAATGCCAAATGCCATTTATTGAAGGAGGGAGGAGGTCTAGAGGGGGTCAAGATCATGATGGGGAAACCCACAGAAACAGCTGGTTGGTGCTAGTTGGAGCTCACTGACTCTGGACTGACAGCTCGGGAACCTGCATGGAACCGAACTAGGCCTGCTGAATGTGGGTGGCAGTTGTGTGGCTTGATCTGTTTGTGGGGTCCCTGGCAGCAGGACCAGGACTTATCACAGGTGCATGAACTGGCTTTTTGGAGCCCATTCCTTGTGGTGGGATACCTTGCTCAGCCTTGATACAATGAGGACAGGCTAGGTTCTCCTTCAACTTGGTATGCCAGACTGTGTTGACTACCATGGGAGGCCTTACCCACTCTGAAGAGTGGATGGGGGTAGAGTGGGAGGGAGGTGGAACTGGGGTTGGTATATAAAATGGAAATAATTTTAATAAATAAATATATTTATGAAAAAATCTTCATGAAGTCAATTTGACTTGAAAGATGTATCATATTACAAAGTGAATCATGACATTTTATAATCATATCTCTTGCTTTATTTTATATTCCTTTTGTCAAGATGAATGTGTTGTAGTATGGAGTAATAAACAGGCAAAAGATAAGAATAAGTAAATTGAACAAATGAGGGGAAAAAAGAATAAATAGGATAAACAAATATGATCAAACCAAAATTAAAGTACAAACCATAGTTTATGGCTTTTTCAGGATGACATCAGATGCTTACAACTTGAAGATTTTAATTTTAAATTATTAAAATAAATTTTATTTTTTTAAATATAGTCTCCTGACTACCATATATATTAAAATGAACATACAAATGAGTTATTCTTTTTTCAAAGTCTAATTTTTTTCTTATTCGTTTTACATACAGCAACTTTAAGTTCTCATAACAAGCACAGTTCAATTACCACAACTTCTATTAACAGTTAGGAAAATGTATGTGAAAACACATCATCTGTTTTTGAGACCTATCAGTATAGGGGACACAGACATTCTGCAGTTTTAACTTATCTTTCTATCTGATTGTTTGCTTGATTGCTTTCCTGTTGTTGCTAGTGTAGCACATGATCTAAGAAAGCCCAATTAATCTTAAAAGTATTATTATCTTATTCTATGCATGACCACAGACTAAATTCAAAACTGTAATGCATAATGGCTTTCTACATTGAACAGAGGTCTAGATGAATATCAGAAGACCTAGGTTATCTGTTTCCTGCTAACCCTACTTCCAAGCTCTTACACTTCAGTTACCACCATTTTTTAAAATATTTTCGTTAGTAGTTATTATTTCAATATTAATTAAACTAATATTATTATATACATTATTATTAGGACATCTAATTCAATGGATTATAACATTAGTTTCACATGATCACATAACAATTAGAAAATTGTCAAGAAATTAATCTTTGCTTTCATTTTTATATTGAAATTATTAGGCTGAGGGATAGTTCACTGGTAGAAGAGTTTGTTTGCATGCACCAGGGCCTAGACTTGGTCTCAGGCATCACAAAAAGAAAAAGAAAACCCAAAGATTAAGTTACAAAAATTAGAGGCTGCCCCTTTATATTCCCTCCTTGGATAGGGAAGAGAGATGTATATAAATATTTGAAATTGATGATAAGGAACATTAATATTGGTCTACTCTAAGCTATGGTACATTCTCATTTCTAAATAACAATTCACCAACTTTAAACACAATTACACATAATAATCATAGAAGATTAAGATATCTTAAAACTTCATGATTCATGTTATATAATATCAAAAGTAATATGAAGTCATATTCATAGATAAATCATCCTGAACAAAGTTTGTGATGGAGGTGGGAGAGAATAAATAAAAATGATTACCAATACACTACTCTTCAACATATCCATAACTGAAGAAGATTTATGAAACAAATGTGAAGAAAGGCTTTCTAGACACAGTGGATATCAGCATGCTCTGCCACAGCCTCTTTGTGGTGTTTTGTTGACTTGTTTCTGCTTTTTATTTAGTCTTTTGTTGACTACTCTGGACAGTTTACCTGGATTCACATTGCAAGTACTGATACCTTTTTTGTCTTGGTGACATGCCTACATTGTGATAGAACTGATTTTGGGAGAACAAATCAGATGGAGGATTCCTTGGCGTATCTGCTTGGTCTTCACACTATATATGATGGGGTTAAGCACTGGTGGAACCAATAAGTAAATATGAGCCATGAAGATGTGAATGAGGGGAGAGGAATGTTTGGCAAAACGATGGACAATAGATAATCCTATCATGGGCACATATAGAATGAGCACAGCACAGATATGGGATGCACATGTGTTGAGTGCCTTCAGCCTACCCTCTTGGGATGCAATTTTTAACACTGAGAGAAGGATAAAAACATAAGATACAAAAATGCCCAGGGAGTCCATGCCCCACAGCAAAGTAATGAGGACTAGCCCATATATGACATTGAATTTGATGTCAGCACAGGCAAGGCGGATCATGTCTTGGTGCAGACAATAGGAATGAGAAAGAACATGGGAGCGGCAGAAGGGAAAGAATGCCAGACGGGCCATAAGTGGAATTATCAAGATAGAACTCCTGAGCAGGGCTGCAATTCCAATCTTGGCAATAAGTTTTGGGGTGAGAATAGTAGCATATCGCAGGGGGTGGCAGATGGCCACATACCGATCAAGGGCCATGGCCAGGAGCACAGATGATTCAGTGAAGGAAAAGGTATGAATCAGAAACATTTGGACCACACAGATATTGAATTGGATCTCTCTTGAAATGGACCACAATACTCTAAAAAGTGAAATCATTGTGGGCAGGGACATGGCCATGTCAGTGAGTGAAAGCATAGCCAGGAAGTAATACATAGGCTCATGGAGTCTGGGGTCTGTCCGTACAATGTGCAGGATCATGCAGTTGCCTGTTATTCCAACAAGGTAAAGGAAGCAGAATGGGATGGAAATCCAGTGGTGAAATTCCTCATAGCCAGGGATGCCTGTGAGGTAGAATGTGGAGGACACAATGCTGCTGGAGTTTGAGGTTGCCATTGGGCTGACGGTTAAAGCACAATCCAATTTCACAGTTATTCTTTAATGAGTGAGGCATTGATAAGACCAAGATCTGTGTCAGGGAAGAACAGTGAATAAGAGCAACAACAACAACAAAAAAAAAAACCTTCAGTAGTTATGTACACTCACTCCTCAATTCATTCTACATTCTACTTCATCATCTCAATTTCATTGTTAGTTAATGTTAGAGTAGGATAGCTCCTTTACTGCCCTCAAGACTTTCCCTTCAGCTTCACAAAGGCAAGCCCATTAAAGGTCCCACTTATCTGGAGAAGGGAAAAAAGAGTTCTTAAGAAAAGTGGGAAACCAAGAGGGTAGTAGAATACAATAATATGACAACTAGGAAATAACTGGGGAAAGAAAGGAATCACCTTGTAGATAAGAAACTCATCACTTTGCTTAGTAATCTAAAATGAACAATTAAAAAATACGATCAGTATGTAAAATGAATTTAAAAACTCCTTAATAAAAAACTTAATTTAATTTAAAAAATCACCACACACAAGAAACAAAGAAATGGGATATGTCAATTTCATATCTTTGTCACACAGTGACGACCCAATCATAGGATCCAAGATAGGAATCACCTTTTAGTATTTTTAATATTTTTCTGTAAAGTGAAGCTCCTCTGATACTGTGGACTACGTGATGTGCTTTATAGTCAATCCAGTGTGAGTTCTGAAAAGAAAAGCTTCCCCATGTAGGGTGCAAATAAAATCATAGGAAATTCATCAAGCTAATTTTATGCTTCCACAAGAGCATTCTGAAGTTCCCACCTTTATACAACATTTACTAGTGATGGTTACTGATGTTATCTTACAACCCTTCATACAATAGCTTTGCTTTATTTTGACTGTCTAACTTCTAGTGCTTCTTATCATACAATTTCAAACTCATCCACATATGCATGGCATGGTTTCCAGCATTTTCCTAAAAAATGGAGGTTGGAGTTTATAGGGTTACTTTATAAATTTGAAAGTCTAGGAAACTTGCAAAGTAGGTTTAAGACTCTGAGATGTAAAAACATATTGAAAAGTTACTGGCATTTGGGTTGGAGTAGAAGTTTTAAGATTGTTGGAATTTCAACCTAATTCTGATATTCCTCCTCTGTTATATCTGAAATAACCATTTGCTTCACGTAGACAAGTGCGTGGACAGATGCCACCTGAAGTGGAAGTCTAGCCTGTTTGTGAAATTTTTCTAGTTTAAGTTGGATGGTACAAGAATACGAGAGAGAGAGAGAGAGAGAGAGAGAGAGAGAGAGAGAGAGAGAGAGAGACAGGACAGAGAGAGAGAGAGACAGAGAGAGAGAGAGAGACAGACAGACAGACAGAGACAGACAGACAGACAGACAGACAGAGAGACAGAGAGACAGAGACAGAGAGACAGACAGAGACAGACAGAGAGAGAGACAGAAAGAGAGAGAGAGAGAGAGAGAGAGAGAGAGAGAGAGAGAGAGAGAGAGAACATCACTAAAAAAATAGGTAATTAAATGAACTGAGAACTTTTTACTTGCTGAGCTCTCTTGGTCCTTCTCTTCTCTCCAGTCTTCTGATGTCTGTCCTTCTCCCTTTTGCCTCTCAACAGCCCTTCTGTGTTTTCTTTTATCCTTTCTTTTACATTTCCCCTGATCTCACGCACTTTGTAGAAGAGTTATTCTCACCACGAGTGAACGATCTGACTCTGAAGGCAAGCAGGATGAATTAATAAGGCTTCCTGTAGTCCTTAGAGAGGAATCAGGATACATGCAGGAAAGAGGTTGTAACCTTGTCAGTGCCAACATTTCAATTTGTGGTTCTTTGCAATTCCTTTCTGTGCTCCTATCAACAAGATCACAGCAGGATGTCACAATTTGAGTGTAATGGATAATGAACTCTCTAGAGATTTTTAAATATTTGTAATCTCTGTGTCTGGAAAATCTGATGTAATACAGCATGTAATAAGATATGGGTTTGGATTCAGAATATGAGATTAAAAGCTTCAAGTATGGTCTAGGCTATGGAAAAGTACAGAGTCTATAGTTAAGAACTATAGGCATCTAAATTTCAGTTTTATATAGTAACAGGTATAAAATGACTCATTCTTTGGGATGTCTTCTTGAAACTCATTTAGTAGGCAATAAACCCAATTTCATACCTGAAATCTGATTCTCCAAAATTGTACTTTTCTCAATATTTCATTGATTTCTACCAAGGAAAATAGATTAAGTATTTTTAGTCTAGCAATATAGAACAACATTTGTTGAATGAAGAACTCATTCAGGAATATACTACAATGAAAGAAATAATAATTATTTATCCTATCTCTGCCAAATTGTCTGGTAATCGTGGCCCATAGGTTCAACCTTGAATGTCTTACCAGGTGGAAGAATACAGTGGTGTTTACTTACAGAGGTACAATAGGACACTAACTGTCCTGGATCTCGCTCTGTAGCCCAGGCTGGCCTTGAACTCATGGAGATCCGCCTGGCTCTGTCTCCCGAGTTCTGTGATTAAAGGCATGCGCCACCACCACCCGGCTCCATTGCTCTATCTTTTAAATATGAATTTTAATTTGTTTACAAATACTATGTCACTGATATAAGAGGTTTCCTAAACAGTGTTCATACTTACCTTCTAGTTTTGTTACAATCGAGTTCTCACTCCTTACTCTCATACAATCTTTATTGCTGGTCCAGAGTTTCGTTCTAGTAGTGTGCTTTGCCTTCGTTTATATTATTTTTGTTCATATTTTATGGATTTATGCTTTGTAGTAACCATGAAGGCTGAAAATTAAAGTACCTTTGGATGATAAGAAGATATTCTGAAATGAGAGAAATTTAAACATTGATTTAGAGATACAAAAAGACACTCAAAGGAAATAAAAATACCAGTAAAACATTGAGTGGTCTTCAATTCTTCCACATATCTTGAATTTTTTATCTATAACTTTGCATCTTTCTGTACTTTCAATCTCATATTAATGATCTTTGTTTGAAATTATTTTGCTTTTTCTCTACGCACTCCTTATGTGAATGGTTTGCTTACCATGTTCTCTTGAGCATTCTAAACTTTCCTCCATAGCTCCTGTGTGGGGTGAATTTTGGCATTTACTGTTTTACCACTTGTACCTCCTCAAACAGGTGTTTAAGAAATCCCTGGGCCATGGTGTTCAAGATCTGATGGTACTAAGTTCACTCAACTTTGTCAGCTAAATTCACTTTTTAATCCTGATTGGCTGTTTGGTTGGATGTTATCATTTTGTTATTTTCTTCAGTGCATGTTTATTTGACCTGTAAGGTTTCTTTTTAGTAGTCACAGACCAACTGAGAGACCCTTGTGTGTTATTCATTCATTTTATCTTGCTGCCTTGAGATTAAGTCCTTTATCTCTAACCTTGGACAAATTGGTAAAATTATATCTTTAGGTAGACTTGATGTACTTGGTTTTGACTAACAGACATGGGTGTCTGTGTCTGATTCTGGGAATACAGAATTTTCTGTTGTTACCTATTTAAATACACTTTCTGCTGCTTTGATATTCTCTGGTCCTTCTTAAATTCCAGTAACTTAAATACTTATCCTATTAATATTGTCCCAATTTTTTTCATTCTTTTATTTTGCTGCTCTAGAATTTCAAATTGACCATATCTGATGTCACTAATTCTTTCATATGTCTAGCACATTTATAGTTTTTGATGATGCTTCCCTTCATAATTCTAATTTCATTTAGTATGGTTTCCAGCTCAAGAATATGGGTTCAGTTTTGTAAATTACCTCTATCTCTCATCTTTCTGAGGAAGTATTATATTTTGTTCTGGGTTTTCTTGAAATATGTTTAGCTTCTTTAAAACAATCTGTTTAAATTTCTGTATGAATTGAGTTTCTATAGGATCATATTCTGTAATTTCATCTGTTCTTATTTCACAATTTTTCCCTTCATGTTCTTTCACCCAAACACTCCCATATACACCTTCTTGTTCTCTTTCTAATTCATGGCCTCTTTGATATTAATTTTTGTTATATGTATATGTATGTATGTATGTATGTATGTATGTATGTATGTATGTATGTACATATATTCCTAACTATAACCTTCTCAGTCTGTATACATGTGTGTTTTCAGGATGTCCATTGGTTATTAGATAGCAAGACATCATAAACATGAGCTGAAAAGGGAGAGCAATGAAAGACATGCCAAAGTATATGGAGGAAAAATGACAATGCCACCTTATTCATTAGTTAAGCAAGATCTTAGTTAGCTGAGAGTTCTTGGAACTTGGCATATCATGCTGTATGTTTATTGATGCTAATCCAAGTTTTCATATTTTGACTTTTTTAGTATTGCATCCTTCCAAGAATTTTAAACAGTGAAACAGTTTGTTATTTTCCCCCAGCTTATGTGACAGTGCTATCTTTTTAGTGAGTCTGCTATTAATATGCAGTTGTTTTACCTTTAGAGGGTGCTCTAAGACTAGGGTTGTCCCAAAGCAAGTGTGTTATTCCATATGGATGGACCTGAGAGAGTATCTCACAAGGTAGCTCCATCACAAGAAGCCTAGGCCTAATTGTGAGATATAAACAGATTTCTTGTCCATAGTAACTGGCCTCTTCTCATGGACCATAGGCGCTATGCTTACCATAAAGAATCAGTTTGAGATATGCAATGACTTGACAGCCACTTCATTTCCTAGGGAAAAAAAAGACAATGATTTCCCAGTATTGTAATGTTTGTGTTTGGGATAGAAACAGAGTGGGCGGTATCATTGAAAGCAATAATGTAATCATAGATGACACTCAAGTCCAGAGTCCACCAAAACAACAGAGTACCAATACAGGACCAAGGCCTACAGAGCTCTAGTCTGCTGCTGTACAGGACCCAAGTCACCATGCATAAATGATGAAAGCCAGGTAAAATCTGATTATCTTGAGTCAAGGATTAACAGATGTCACCAAGATATGTATAGTGTTTGTTTCTTGGACACTGGAACTCTTGGATGCATGAACTATTCCTACACAAAGTTAGAATACATACAGACTTAGTTTCACTTTCTTTCCCTAATTCCCAATGGGTGGAGAAAAAAAAGCCATTTTAGCAAGATAGAACATACTAATAAACACACATAAGGAAATTTTTGGTTATGTATGGAAATGCAAAATTTTGCTTAAGAGTTATATGATATTGGTTCCATCAAAATAAAGGTATTTGTACACTGATGTACACATCAATTATATTTCTGAAAAGCTGACTACATTTACCATATGTACAACACATGAAATAATTATACTTAAAACATGTGTTTTAAGAAACTAGTGCAGATAACCAAGTAAACAATGGGGAATAATCTTTAATTGCAAAAAAATTATTAGCCAATTAGAATATATACATAGAATCAAATGGTATCTGATGTCATGAAAATACCAAATAAGAGCAAAGAATTTCCTTACTGTATATAAATCACCTGATCAAAACTGCAATCTACACCTTTAAGCATTAGTAAAGACACCAAGCAGCACAAGCACCTTGCATCTTGTGATTTTAGTTCATAGACATATGACAATATTGCAGAATTTCAGTGGCCAATGAATTTGTCATTTGAATCTTAGATGCAGAAGTCAACATTCTGAGTACATGAATGCTATGGAATATTCCTTTGCATTGTGTGAAGATGTGTCATTGTGATTGATTTAATAAATAAATAAAAAAAAAACTAAACTGCCAACAGCTAGGCAGGAGGTATAGCAGGGTCTTCTGGACAGACAGAGCTCTGAGAAAAAGGGCAGAGATGCCAGCCAGGTGGAGAGGAAACAGGATGGGCAATAAAGAGCAAAGATAACTGAGCCACATAAAATAATGTAGATTTAAAAATATGGGTTAATTTAAGTAATAAGAACTAGTTAGGAAAAGCATAATCCACACTTTCATAATTAATGATCAGTCTCCATGTCATATTTTGTGAGCTAGCCCAAAGAAAAATCTGCCTACAAATGGCATCCAATATGGGGCTCAAATATCCAAACATAGTCCCAAGAAAGCTAAGAAAAGTTCTAGACAAGGAGCCAGATTTGGCTTTCTAGTCCTGCAGCCTCTCAGGAGGGCTTGTGCTCCACATACAGAGGTGCCTCTCCCAGCCACTGTCTGTAGGCTGGAGCCAGCCGCCTGTGTGCTAAGTTGAGCCATGAAATTGGTAAGATCTCCTGAGAAAATTGGGAGCATAGTGGGAAGGGGGAAGCAGGACGAGGTAAGAGAAGTTGGCAAGAAAATATGAGGGCAGGGGATGGTTGAGTTGGAAGAGGGCAGAGAGGGAGAGCAAGGAAAGAGATATCTTGATAGAGGGAGCCATTATAGAGTTAGGGAGAAGCCTGGTGCTAGGAAAATTCCCAGGAACCCACAAGGATGAACCCAGCTAAGACTCCAAGTAATAGTGGAGAGGGTGCCTGAACTGGCCTTCCCCTGTAATCAGATCGACAACTACCCTAACTGTCAAAACAGAACCTTCATCCAGTAACTGATAGAAGTAGATGGAGAGATCCACAGCCAAGCACTGGATGGAGCTCCTGGAGTCTGGTCGAAAAGAGGGAGGGGAGATTATTTGAGCAACAGGGTCAATATCTTGATGGGGAAACCCACAAAGACAGTTGACCTGAGGTAGTTGGAGCTCAATAACTCTAGATTGACAGCTAGGGAACCTGCATGGGACTGAACTAGGCCCTCTGAATATGGGCAACAGTTGTGTGACTTGAGCAGTCAGTGGGGCCCCTGGCAGTGGGTCCAGAATTTATCCCTAGTGCATGAATTGTCTTTTTGGAGCTTGTTCTCTATGAAAGGATACCTTGCTCAGCATTGATACAGGGGGTAGGGTCTTGGTCCTGCCTCAACTTGATATGTTAGACTTCGTTGAGTCCCTATGGGGGTGAGCAGAAAGACAGTAAAGAGGGAGAACTATGGTTGGAATGTAAAATGGGGGAATAAAACTTTTAAATAAAAAAAAAAGTTTGTCTGTAGCAATTAGACTACCGCAGATGCTCGTAAAGACAGACCCAGGTGGGAAAAACCTCTAAACGGCTTACAATGTGTTTTTAAAATGTGCATAGGCTTAAAAAAGAAAAGAAAATGGGTATAGGCAGTCATAAAAATAGCTTATAAATAATAAGATAAAATCTTCAAAGAGAAAATAAAATAATATGAAAAGATAAGCCATTTAAAGATGCAAAACACACAGAGTCTGGATCCTACATGGTTTCTTGTTGACTTTAAATTTTTTGATTGCTGATGAGCAAATAGCTGCTGAGAGACGTTAGATTATGGAAACTCCTAAATTAAACCAACCTATATATTTTTTAAATGTCTTCACTTAAAAATGGAAGTCAAAAATATGTTGCATTGGGGAAGATGTCATGCTTTTGTTTCCACAGAAAATGAAAAGTTGTGGATTTCTTCAAGCTTAATAGAGATCAGGTTTGCTCAGAAGAGAATCCCTGAAAATCCTGGCTACAAACATAAATTAAAAAAAAAAAACCTACAAAATAGGTGACAGGTGACATATATTTTACTTGCTCAAATATAAAACAAAAACATCATCTTTAACTGACGTGTGCACACTGCACATTCCATACTTGTGTTAATACAGATATGTATGTTACCTTTGAAACTTTATGTGTTTTCAGAACAAGGGAACCAAAGGCCAATGAAAATGGGTGGCCCAGGTGATCTCTTGCAGTTTCCTCAGAATTCTGCATCCAGAACAGCTTCAAGAATGCTTGCTGAGATGGTCCAGTCCCACAGACTATTCCAGCCAGAACTCCAGATAAGCCTTGTACTTTTCGAATACACAGAGACTGGACAACAAATGATACACCTAGCTCCCCCAGGCCTTGACCATTGTCCCAATTTTCTCAGGGCACCACCATAAAAGATACCAGTACCCCAGAAAACAGGAAACAATCCAGAGACACAACACCCACATTTCCAAGAGGTGGGGTGGGTGGTTTTTGTTCATTTGGTGGATTATGGATGTTTGTGATTGTTTAGGGGGACTGATTACAAGTTGTTATTGGTAAGAGTCAGAGAGAAAGCTAAACAAAGGAGATTAGCTTCAAGGATGCCTTTCTAAAGAGAAAAAAAAGAGGATATAATATAGAAATGATGAAATAAAAGAGTGAATTATTGAGTCTACTTTTGAACAACCACTAGTCTCGAATATTTTACATTGGTGTGAATTATTGTATATTGATACAAATTTAAGGTTATTTTTGTTATACTATGTGTGTGTGTGTGTGTGTGTGTGTGTGTGTGTGTGTGTCTGTGTCTGTGTCTGTGTCTGTATTTCTGTTCTTATTTAAGGCATTGTACCTATACAGCTCATTTAAAAACATAATGTAAAGTTTTAGTCCTTGAAAGTTATTTAGGATAACAAAAAAATACAGGTTAGTAGTTAATCACCTATAACTACCAAACTTATAGTCACGTTAGGTATGTTTTCAAAGTCAAACAGAGATATATTTTAAATAGATAGGTGGTCTTCAAACATTTCAAAGACCTACAAAACATGACATTTAAAATGTTTTGATAACATAAGGATTTTCATGACAGTGAGACACATCTGCTCTTGGCAGCATCAATCTACTTCAGAAAAGGATGATGGACATTAAAGATCCTCCATATGAAGTTTGCTCTCTTTGTGACAAAAGCTAGCTCTTTGGGCAAGGGGCTGTCCTTGCCTCGACTGCTGACAGTATGCTATCCAAACTGGAGAAGCAGGACACAAAAGAAAGTGACTGCCTAACCTTACCAAGATAAGGTAGGAGAGTCCTTCAAATTTCCTGATTTACAAAAGGTCCATCAGATAATCTAGGCCCTTAGGCTGAAGTTGGATGCCCCAGTGTTGCAGAAGAACCCTGAGGTGACTGTCCAGGCAACCAGATGTCGCTATCATTTCATAGTTTTGGAAGTTGCTATTCACTCAGGTAATATTCATTTATCCTTCTCAGGCCTCTGATGGAATTGAAGACCTGATAGTTATAGTTACAGTTTTCTTTGTTACCTAACTAAACACACACACACACACACACACACACACACACACACAGTAAAAAAATGTTTAAGGTTGAGAGATATAAAAGTGTAAATTGTTTATCTAAAAAGATGTTTTAAGGTCTAAAAAGGTATTTTGTATGTGTGTATGTGTGTGTAGCTGAGGATTGAATCCAGGGCCTTGCGCTTGCTAGGCAAGTGCTCTACCACTGAGCTAAATCCCCAACCCCTAAAAAGGTATTTTTTAGCTTGGTAATATAAGTTATGACAAAAAAACATTTCAATTATAAAATGTTAGCCTAAGATAGGATAATGGTTTAAGTTTGCCAAATACAAATGGACTAGACATCATGAATGCAATTCTAACTGATAATTGTTCTTACTGTATATAGTTTCACTGTGTTAGAGTTAAAACCTTTCTTTTCTTATTTAGACAAAAAGGGGGAAATGCTATAGAATACTCCTTTACACTGTATGAAGATGTGCCACTGTGCTTGGTCTACTAAAAAGCTAAACAGCCAATAACTAGGCAGGAGATATAGCAGGGACTTCTGGTGAGAGAGAGCTCTGGGAAGAAGAAAGGCAGAGTTATCAGCCAGATGGAGAGGAAGCAGGATGGAAAATGAAAAACTAACCAAGCCAAGTACAAGAATGTAGATTTTAAAAATATGGTTAAAACTGTAGAATGCATTTCCATAGTCTCTTATTTGTGATAGAAAACTAGAAAAAATCTACAATAACCTGGGGAAAATCCACATTTTTCCACTGTACAAATTATATATTGTGTGACACAATTTTACACAAAATGTTAAACAATCAAAACATTGTTGTAGGTCTAGCAATTCACACACACTCTAGGTATACAAAAAAAGGGGAAAAAGCAAGTAATTGTATTAAATGCTTCTGTGAAGCTTGCTATGGGGAAAGCAATTACCCTTATGGTAATAACTGAACCATTGCAGGAACTTTGGAGTCAGTATTGATTCTTTTCTCTAGTTAGTGCTACCTTATTGACTATTTCTTTGGGTTTTATGACCTCTCTTGTTTATGAATTACATATCTGACATAATGATAAAAGGCTGTATTACTTACCTTTCTCTAATCGCCTAAGTCCAAGACTGAACACACACAGATGATGTAAGGAAACTATCTCGGTGTGTTTTCCATTGCACTGTCTGCCCCCTACTAGTTCTCCTTTGCCAAACCCACTTTATATGCAAAAAATTCTTATTAAACTAACTCCTGAAATCATGCTTAATTAATTACATCCACAAATAGCTTTACTAATAACAAACTCTCACTGTCAAAGTGAAGCTAAAAATTATTGTTTTAGATGTGCATTTTAATGTTTTTATTGTCTATGACCCCTCAAATTCAGATTATAATAAGTTATCCCTCATTTCATAAATATATACAATATTTACTTTTTCTGCTCCAATTGGGTTGGGTTTTACATTTTTGGTTGCTTATTTGAACAACAAAGTTCAGCCTAATTTAAAATGTACTTAGTACATTTTCATATCTACTACCTAAAATTGAGATTGTTTAATTTACTCATGTTAAATAGGTATTTACAATATCTTATTAGTTTGGGTTCCATATTTAAGAATACTACCTATGTCGTATGTTCATTAACTTCCCTGTATCTCTGCTAGGGTTTTTGTATTCATCATACTTATTTATTTTAAATTGATCCCTCATTGCTTAATGACTCTGAAGTGTGTGTCACAAGCACTAGAATATACATCACCAATTCAGAATTAAAATAAGTTATTCAGTTTTTCACTTCTATTATCTCATGAAACACCATTTTGTATTGTCTATCAACTAAATCATTGTTTTCTGTTCTATCACTGCATTATTTATTATATAATAAATATATCTCATGTTTACTATTTTTCATATTGTGTGTGTGTGTGTGTGTGTGTGTGTGTGTGTGTGTGTGTTGTGTGCAAGTATTTGCAAGTGCAAGTTCTTAAATGTGTGTAGACAATCATGCAGATGTATGCAGGCTATGTGGAAGCCAGAGTCTGAGGTCAAGACTCATATTTTTCATCAAGACAAACCCAGAACTTTTTTTCTTTAGAGACAAGGTTTCTCTTTTTTTTTTCTCTTTATTTTTTTTTCATTTTTCTTTATTGAGAAATTTTCTACTCACTCCATATACTATCCACAGATCCCCCTCCTCCCTCTTTTCCCAAGCCACCCCATATCCCCACATTCCCAAAATCAAGGTCTCCCATAGGGAGTCAGCAGAGCCCAGCACACTGAGCCTAGGCAGGTCCAAGCCCCTTCCTACTGCAGCAAGGCTGTGCAAGGTGTCACACCACAGGCACCAGATTCCAGAAGCCTGCCCATAGACCTAGGACAGATCACAATGCCCCTGCCTGGGTGCCTCCCAAACAGTTTGAGCCAAACAACCGTCTTCCATATCCAGAGGGCCTAGTCCAGTCCAATGGGGGCTCCACAGCCACCCGTCCATAGTTCATGGGCTTCCACTAGTGTAGCCAGTCATCTCTGCAAGTCCTCCCATCATGATCTCGACGTCCCTTGCCTGCAGTATCTCTCATCAATCTCTTTCATAAAATTGATGTCCAGAGCTCAGCCTGGTGCCTGGCCATGCATCTCTGCATCTGCCTCCATCAGTCACTGGACAAAGGCTCTATGATGACAGCTAGGTTATTTGCTAGGCTGGTCACCAGAGTAGACTGGTCCAGGCACATTCTGTACCACTGCCAGCAGACCAAGGTGGGGTCAATCTTGTGGACTCCTGAGAGCTTCCCTGGCACCCTGTCTCTTCCTATTCCCATGATGTCCTCATCAACCATGTTATCTCCCTCACTGCTTTCCCAACCTGTCCCTGTTCCAGATTGACCCTCCCATTTCCCTATGTTCTTATTCCCCACTCCTTGCCCTCTGCCACTGCCACCACCCCCCAGTCTGCTCATGTAGAACTCATCCACTTCCCCTTCACAGGGTCATCTGTGTGTGTGTCCCTCTTAGGGTCTTTCCCTGTTAGCTATCCTCTCTGGAGTTGTGGGTTGCAGTCTGGCCATCCCTTCCCTCGCATTTAGTATCCACTTATGGGTGAGTACATACTATGTTTGTCCTTCTGAGTCTTGGTTACCTCACTCAAGATATTTTCTAGTTCCATCCATTTACCTGCAAATTTCATGGTATCATTGTTTTTTAATGCTGAGTAGTACTCCATTGTGTGTATGTGCCATATTTTCTTTATCCATTCTTCAGTTGAGGGGCACCTAGGTTGTTTCCAGGTTCTTGCTATTACAAATAATGCTGATATGAACATAGTTGAGCATATGTCTTCATGGTAAGATTGAACATTCCTTGGGTATATGCCCAAGAGTGGTATAACTGGCTCTTGAGGAAGACTTATTCCCAATTTTCTGAGAAATTGCCATACTGATTTCCAGAGTGGCTGTACAAGTTTGCACTGTACCATGGAAAAAAGAAAGCATCTTCAACAAATGGTGCTGGCATAACTGGATGTCAACATGCAGAAGATTGCAATTAGATCCATATCTGTCGCCATACACAAAACTCAAATCCAAATGGATCAAAGACCTCAACATAAATCCAATTACACTGAACTGGAGACAGGGTTTCTCTGTGTAGCATTGGTGCCTGTCATGGATCTTGCTTGGTAGACTAGGCTGGCCTCAAACTCACAGAGATCCACCTGGCTCTGCCTCTCCAGTGCTGGGATTAGAGGCGTGCTCCACCACTGCCCAGAATTGCACATATGTCTTATCTTTCTTAGCCAACTTGCTCTGGGGAAGTCCTGTTGTCATCTTCCTCAGGGAGGAATTACAGGCAATCTGCCATGACCACTCTACATTTACATGTTTTCTGGGGATCAGAATTCTGGACTTGAGCAGCAAGGGTTTAATTACTGATCTATTTCTTCAGACCCACTAAATTTTATTTTGAAACACAATAATTTATTTATACTTATTTCTTTGAAAAATGTTTTCTAAAAATAAATGTTTAAATATTGAATGAGTCTCTCTCTGTGTCTCTTCCTCCTCCTCCTTCCCTTGCTCTCTCCCTCCAAACCCCTCTGTTTTATAGATGTTTTCTTTTTTTCTTTGTTCAAAAACTTATTTACCCAAAATAAGGAATCAACATGATTCCCCATCTATAATGCTTTTTTAGTGTGTGCTTGCAGTCAACTTATTGGTTCTCAGACTTGTTCTTTTGTTGAAGAATATTTAGACATAATATTCATAGAGACATCAAAATAGTAAGTTGAAGATATTAGAGAAAGAGGATGTAGAAAATGTGAAGATAGATGCTGAGTCCCTGCTCATAGCCAGTGTGTTTGGCTCATATAAACCTCGGGATTGTATAATTATCCTGTTATCTACATGCTTTCTTTACCTTAATAATAGTGGAATCAACCTCTGAGAGTATAATATTTTATGTACAGATTTGCATATCATATTAGCTTCCATAAATGCAAGTATCACTGTGTTCTAGTAAGTGCCAGGCAGTGTGTCCTAGGATTTGTGACTTAAGGGTGGGTAGGACAGACTACTGATGGTGCTGGCAGTAAGCAATTTTTAAATACTACAGTTTTGCCTCTGTATTCAATTACTCTCCAACCTTTAAATTTTAATAAAGCGTATGTAAAAACTCTAATTTACTTTACAATAATAACATATGAGGGTCCAATCAATATCCACACTTACATTTATATCATTGCTTCAGTTTTCCTAAAAGTTTATTTGTGAATATGTTAATTCTTTGCTCTTTCTTTGGAATTTCCCTATACATACTTCTTGATACCTTTAATGGGTTTTAGATTTCATTGTATAATTTTATGTAAATTACTTGTTATATATCATCATCATTGTATTTTATTTATAGAGATAATGTAAAACAGATTAACCATTCCAAAATTTGTCAAAATATAGAATAGAAGGAAATACTAATAAGTACAACATAGCAAAAATTATGGGAATATGTTGGGTTAGACATTCAGAATGGGGGTTTATAGAAGTTGCTCTGAAATTTTCCTGAAGAAAATGCTGATTCTGAAATTATTTTTAAATGTGACTCCACAGTGTCAGAAAAGAACATATAAGACTATATTTATAGTTCCAAGAAGGAAAAAACACATTAAATAATTTGAAACTAAAACAGAGTTAAACAAGATTGTTTTTATTTAACTTATACTTCCTTAAATATTGAGGACCCAAAATTCATGCACTTTCCTATTTGTAGAAGACATAGAGTTTAATTCATTCAAGTTGCTATTTAGAAACCAAACAACTTTCAACTGAGGGAGTCACTAATGTTCACAGAGGTTTCTTGGAAATAAGCATCTTCAGGACCTTGTCTCGAATTTGTTTAGTTTTAACACCATAGACAACAGGGTTGAGAAAAGGTGGGACTAACAGGTAAAGATCTGACAGGAGGATATGCACATAGGGGGGTATGTTAGCTCCAAACCTGTGTGTGAAGAAAGAGAAGAAGGCCAGGAGGTAGAACTGTAGGAAGACACAGATGTGAGCAATGCAGGTGTTGAAGGCTTTGAATCGAGCCTCCTTCTGGGGCAGCTGAAAGACAGTGACGAAGATTCGCACATAGGAGAAGGTAATGCAGACTATGTCAAACCCTAAGATGGCAAAGGCAACAAGGAGGCCACATACCTTGTTGATTCTGATATCTTCAGCTGCCAGTTTCACAATGGCCATGTGCTCACAGTAAGAGTGGGAGACAATGGTAGTTCGGTAGTACTTAAGGCGGCATTTGATGAGCAATATCATTGGGAATGTAAGAATGAGAGACCTGAGTAGGACACCTGCTCCAAGGCAAGTCATGAGTTGTGGAGAAAAGATGGTGGCATGTCTCAGGGGGTTACAGATAGCCACATAGCGATCCAGAGCCATGGCCAGGAGGATGCCTGATTCTGTTGCCTGGAATGAGTGGATGAGTTCCATTTGCAGCAAGCAGGCATCAAAGGAAATCTGTGGCATATGAAACCAGAAGATGCCCAACATTTTGGGGAGAATGCACGTGCTAAGGGCAATGTCTGTGACTGCCAAAATGGCCAAGAAAATGTACATGGGTATGTGGAGGCTCTTTTCATGTTTTATTATTACCAAGATTAGGGAGTTCCCAATCAAAGCAATGATGTACATGACACAAAATGGAATACCAATCCAGCACTGCACTGACTCCAGGCCAGGGATCCCAACTAGTGTCAACACAGAAGGCATGAAGACTGAGTCATTGAATGTGAGCATGGTGAATGTCAGTAGAATGGTGTAGTAGTAAAGTGCTTCAACTTCTGCTGCACACTAAGACTGGGTGCACTAAATGTAAGAGAAATTAATTCATTAGCAAAATAAACTCTGTGTGTATTAGGAATAAGATTAGGAGCATACCATCATCTTTTTCTAACCCCAACCATTCCCCTGTCCAAAGGGATTTAAGAATTAATCACAAGGTTTTATGTTTCTCCTTACCTGAGACATTTTCTGTGATAAAGTTAAATTCAATAGATGGTTTATTTCTGCTCGAAGACCAAAAACATTTGATCAAAATTGCCTTTTGCTTGATACTTGTCCTCTATGAAATCTTGTCTCCTTGCAACTGGAATACACAAAATGATATTACAAAAACTTGAGTCATCCAGACATGAATAAACCAATAGAATGGGAGGTTATTTAGTTTTCTCAAGGTAAGTTTGTCAGGAAGATCTTCTAGGTCTGTCCTTCATTAACTGGTATTACAGGTCTTTTCATCTGGTCCTTCTCTAAAATGATCTATTAGATCTTATGCAAATTAATCTTTTGAACATTCACTCTTTCCCCAAGTACCACTGCTTATTTATACTTCTGCCTATTCTCTGAGAACCCATCCATTCTTTTTTCTTTTTTTAAAAATTCATCTATCTTTTCTGTTTTGGCCATTGGTGGCCCTCACCTTCTGTTTTCTGCACCTTGCACATCATTTATATCTAACAAGACCCCACCCTCAGCCTCTGCTACTCATTCTTCTTTGTCAGCAATTAAGTCACCTACCTAAGGCTACCATTTACTTCTGCCTAGGTGCTTGAATTACCGTGCTTCATTACTGAAAGTAATGAAGAGAAATTTTTAAAGTTTTAATATATCCTTCATCTGCAGGAGTGAAATGACTTCTATAAACAAAACTGTTTTTGCCTTTGCATTATTTTCTGGGAGACTATTCCCATACTAATTCTCCACCCCCTATGCTCTTCCTTTAATTCTTCTCACCTAGGACATTATAACAGGCTTAAAGACATGGTTCTGTGCAGAAGGAGTTTGCTTTGCAATTTATCCAAAGCTGCATGGGAGTGACGTGTCTTCCTTCATGCTTACTGGAAACCCATATTTACATCTCTTTCAAGAAATACTTCTACTCCAGAGGTTATAATATAGTAAATTATTTAGAAAGTATTTTTATTTTCTTTCAGCAATCCACAAACCTGTTTCTGAGATGCTTTTAAATATTAAATGCTCTGAGGATGACCTAAAATAGCAAATTGATAAAAATACAGGCCACATAAATGTGTCTTCCCTTCCATTCAGCAAATATGTTAGTTGTTGCCCTTTTAAAATTTTTTTACCCTAACAAATATAGATTGTCTCTGAGGAAAGAAATGATGCCTATCATCTCCCCCTCCTCAGCTCACTCAAAAGAGTACAATCTGCCTCTTTTTCTTTAATTTTCATTTAACTCTCTTTTATTAATTATTTTTCCCAATCCCATCACAGTTTCCCCTCCCTCCCCCTGCTCTTTTCAGTCCCTCCGCCTCCCCTTACCCCCTCCCCATCCACTCCTTCTTTCTCTTCATAAAAGTGCAGGCACATTCATCTACCTCTTATACCAAGTCTTGTTTCTGAATTGTTTTATACAGGACTCTTTCTTCAAATCACAATATGTTAAGTCTTCCTTATTGTAGAAGACAATGTCAATACACACACACATACGTTGTAATTTTATATGCTACCAATTTTATTAAGAAACATTGCCCATAAAATCCATTAAAAATCTTTAAAACATTTGAGGAAAAAGATGAAAGTTCATTTATTCTATCTTTATAAAGCTCAATGTTAAGTGTATAGTTTGAAATTCAAACAGTAGCATGTATAATTCATTAAAGATATTTTAAATATCATCACTCTGTAGATTATAAACATTTTAGATTGTTTTAGTTTACTTAGATTGTGTTCTTAGCATCAATGTTCTGTGATATCTGAGGATTTGGGGAGTAAGGAACATGTCAGTATCTTGCTTTGTAGCCGTGACTGATTTAAAACTTTCTATGCAAACTAGATTGACCAGGAATTGCATTAACTCTCCTGTCTCTGTTTTAGTACTAGTAACAGGCATATGTCAGTTACACAGCTACAGGGTGGTACAGCAGGCTGCAAGAATATATTATAGAGATTAAACTGTATATTAAAGCTATACCTTAAAAAAGTCAAGGAATTTTCCTAGAGGAAAGACATTTATCAAGGAATATTTGGTGTTGTTTAGCTTTTTTTGTTTTTGTTTGTTTGTTTGTCTTTTCGAGACAGGGTTTCTCAATGTAGTTTTAGTGCCTGTCCTAGATCTCACTCTGTAGACCAGTCTGGCCTGAACTCACAGAGATTTGCTTGGCTCTGTCTCCCAAGTGCTGGGATTAAAGGGGTGCACCACTGCTGCCCAGCCATTATTTAGCTTTTCATTTGTATCAGCTATATTCTGCTATGAAATTCTTGTGTGCCAATATACTACTAGGCCATATGGCAAACAGTTAAGCTTCTCACACCTACTGCTGATCCATTAGGTAACACCCCTGCAAAGCCTAGGAGACAGGCAGACTGTAGAAGCACAGCTTTGTTCCCTGTGCAAATGAAGTTCAGACCATCCCTTGCCTATTGATTCAGGCCTATTGATTCAGGAATATAGGGCTTCTTGCATAACCAGGTGCAATAAAGACTGGAGCAGATTTCCAGGCTAAGCCACATGGCCAGAGAGGAGAGAAGAAGGCAGAGTTTCTCAGAGCCAAAGGTAAGGAGCAAGGAAGGAATGATGGAAGTTGAAGGAATAGAGGGCAAAGATGAGGTCAATAGCATAGGAGCTTAGTTAGGACTATGAGAAGACAGGAAAAGTAGGTACAGAGAGGAGCTGAATGTGATGGAGCTGAAGCTGTATAGATAGAATTTTGTCTTAGAGAAATAAAGTAAACAGATGAAAGAGCATGATGTACATAGATTCTTTTCCCTCAGATAACCCTATGCTGGGCATAACATTGTCCTCAATACCTTGGGATGGATTCTCTCAGGGCAGTCCCTTGGAAAAATTCTGTTAAGGTACTATCAATGAAAAGAAAAAGACCTTGCCAGTTGTTTACTATACACAGGATGTTATGAAATAATGTGAAAGTAGTAGAGAGTGTACTGGGAAGCAAGTCAGTGAGAGTTGCTGACTGGTGCAGAAAAAAAACCCATAAAATCATGCTACTAGAGATGGCCTCAGGTTAAGAGTCACTGACTGGAGAAGGCAAAAAGGGGTAATCTAGAGAAAAAGTATGTGGGTACAAATTACACACATTTAAAAGAAGAAAGCAATATCTTGTCCTACTGATGCATCTGAACCAGCATATACACTACAGCAATTTGGCTCTTCTCTGTAAGAATATATGAGAAAACAGTGTTACACAGAGCTTCTTTCCTGAGTCTGTATTTTCCAGTATAAGGTTGTAAGAATTTAAGAATCAAAATTTAAACTCCTATGAACCCTGATCTGAATTCCCTACTGTCTCAATGATCTCTTTGTCATAGACTAACCCTCTGATGGTCACCATGCTGTACTGTCAATATCAGAAAACTTTTTCAATTGTCTGAGGCAGTCAACCACATTTTGGAGCAGCTCCCAAGTCAACTACATATTCTTTATGATTGGCTCCAAACTAACCCCTCTTTATTTTCTACAAATGTTTTAAATCCAAATCCCCATCATAGATGTTTCCCATAAGGCATAGAGTGAACTCTTTAAAATTTGCAGTTGGACAAGACAATCCATATTGTGGATCTCTTGCTGACTATCCTTCAGGCCCTGGAGACCATTAATAAATTAAGTTGCTCAGTTTCAGCATAGGTAAAATAAGGAATAAAGTCTAGAAACACATTAAACAAAGGCCATAAATTTGAGCAGGACAGGGCATTTTTAAATACTTAGGAATTATTTTAAAACACACTTATGTCAGTAAATAGCAGATACTGACTCACAGAATTAGTGCCCAATGACTCTGTAACTAGGTCTATATAGGCATGATACAGCTTTCTTAAGCATATAGTTAACATGTTTTCCACTCATTTTCTTCACATATGTTCATATTGTTCTCTTAAGGTTCACTGGCTTGCCAAATTTCTGCTTTACTTTTGTTATCTTATATTTTATTGAATTTCTGAAGGATTCCAAATATACAGATTCTGTCACTGAAAATATTTCTAAGGTTGAAACAGTCAACTACATTGATCCTTCTACCATCACAGGGGATCACATGGACTGCATGTTTTCATGATATAATTCTCTACCTCCCACTCACAGTACAGACTCTCAAGTCCAGAGACTTACCTGGACCCATCTAATGAGATGTACACAGACCTCATGGAGTAGGATCTTCTGGATAGTTCAGTCAGTGAAGGACGAGTGTTTTATACTATAATGTGTCTCTGTGGAAATGAGTTTCCTAGTCCCTGTAGAATCTGAAGGGTGCAAAAAAGGTGTAACATGGCTGGCAGGTGGCTCAATGGTGGAAACCTGTGTATCATTTGTGAAGCTTCACAAGAAAAAAAGAGAAAAAGAAGACCATTTTTGAGCACTAGACAATTAATTAACTAAAAGAGGATCTATATCAATTATTTTCTTTATGAAACTCTGCTATACTTTTGGAGCATAGAAGCAAAAGAACTCTTGTTTTTAAGGTTAATGAGAATTTAAGGTTAATGAGAAAACAAGGACCCAAGATGACAAAATCAACTACAATCATATTTTAAAATAATCACATATAAGCACAAGTAAAAACACTTAATAAATCCCTACTAAAATTCTAGATAAATAAAGAGAGATTTCTATCAGGTCAATGAATATGGACTCAAATGACTTCCAGTTCCCAAAATTAATCCATTTTATCATTGGTGACATGAAGGGCTACTGTGTTTAAGTAGTTCTCAACAAGATTGAACTGTCTATGTGTATTTTAATAATTTTAATATCACCTTTAATATCTATTCCCCATAACTAATATCATAGCCTCCATTTAATAAATAGAAAGATATGTGTTCAAAGACTCTTGCGAGCCACAAGAATATATTATAGAGATTCAGTTGTGTATTAAAGCTATACTTTGACTGGATATTTGGTGCTTTCCAGCCTTTAATATTTCAGCTGTCTTCTACTATGCTTTTCTTGCATGCCCAAATATTTTCAGACCTGCTGAACTTCTAGGTTACTAACTCCCTCTGAGCCTAGGAGACAAGCTGACTGAAGACATAGAGCTTTGTTTCTTCATTTGTGCAAATGAAGTTCAGACCATCTCCTTACCTTGAGGCCTAGTGGCTCTCCAGAGCAATTGACTGAGAACAAAAGAGGTTTTTACATATCAAGATGTAAACATTCCTGAGGAGGCAGAGAACCTGCCCAGGGAAGGAAAGGGCAGGCATTTTCTATAAAAACAGAACAGCATGTTGAGAGAGAAGAGAGGAAGACAGAGGTTCCATAGAGGTTAAGCAGACCTGGGGTAGGTAGAGTTTTCTGAGATCCAGGAGTAGAGAGTAGTGGAAATGGAGAACGAGGAAACAAAGGATGTAGATGAGGCTGGAATCATAGAAGTTTAGTCATTAGCAGGACTATGAGCTAGGGAACTGGACAGAACTGAAACTATGGAGACAAGATTTCATCCCAGAGAAATAAAGTAGACAGATATAGAGTTAGGTATGTCCAGATTTATTCTTGTACTGAATGCCTGATGGAGCTATAGCTGTATTGATAGAATTTTGTCTTGGAGGAATAAAGTTAACAGACATAAGAACATAGTGTACATAGATTTCTCCCCTCAGATATCCCATGCCGGATATAACGAAACCCCAGGACCCCTGGGTATTCAATAAAAAACTTATTTTCAATATTGAACTCTCAGGAAATACATCAAAACATTGATTACCAGAGGTTGAATAATTACGGAGAAATTGGGGAGATGTAGGTCAAGGAACACAGTACTTCATTTGAACAAGTACAATAAATTGAAGCTGAGTAAAGCTAGAAGAATATATTGTGCATTTAACATTATTAAGAAGCTAGATTTTAGGGTCATTTCCATAAATAATATAAAAATTAATGCATATGCTAAATATTTGAATGAAATATCTTTGTTCTATACCATGTACCTGAACTTGAACATGAAGTACTACATTTATCTTTTTAATGTTTTATTTTTGTTTTTTAGTTATGTGTGAATGTATGTGAATGAGTTTATGCATGTAGTACAGTGACTTTCAGTAAATGGGGTTGTATCACCTGGAATTAGAGGTACAGGCAGTTGTAAGCCTCTCAAAGTGGGTGCTAGGAACCAAATATGGATCTTTAGCAAGAATGGTACCTAACATTTAACTACTTTACAGCCTTATGTTGTAAACTTGATTGAACACATTTTATTAAAAACAAATTTACTTATTATATTTTCTGACAAATTCCTATACAAGCACTGTGTTTATGTAATTTCTACCCTTCCCTTGGCTCCTTCCAAATTTCCCTGAGTCTCCACCATGACCTCTCAAAATCATGGCTTTGTTTTCTTTAATTATGTGTAAGTAAGTGTGTGCATGTGATAAATGATTAACATCCACAATATATAGAGAACTCAAAAAGAAAATCAAGAAAACAAACAAGGCAAATTAAAAACAGGCTATGGATTTGAACTGAGAATTCTTAAAAGAAGAAATAAAAATAACTAATTAACCACTTTAAAAGTGTTCAACCTTTTTGGAAACTATGAAAATGCCAATTAAAACTACTTTGAGATATCATGTTATCTCAGTCAGAATAATTAACCTCAAGAAATATACAAATAGCATCAAATACTGGTGACAATGCTGTGAGAAGGGATCCTGCTGGTGTGGTGGCAAATGAACATTACAGACACCCATGTGGAATAGCCACAAAATGCTACCAGTAGATCTTCCATGTGATCCAGCTATACTACTCTTTGGCAAATGAAATCATGACATTTTTATGTAAATGATTGGTACCAGAAAATATTATAATGAATGAGGCAACTCAGACCCAGAAAAAAAAATGCTACATGGTCTCTCTTGTTTGTGGATCCTTGCTCTAAATCTTAGTGTGAGTCTATAACTTGGAGTAACTGTGGAAACTGGGAAGTAAAAAGGGGATGTGGGGTGGGAAGGTGTTCTAGTGAGGTGGATAATAGGATACACATTATCCTATTACATGCTGTGATAATATATTTTGTAAAGGGGAAATAGTAAAATGGGAGGATGTTAAGAAGAATTGTGAGGGAGCTTAATACAGAAAAAAATAAATGAAGCAGGGATAAATAGCACTAAGAATGTTTGAAAGGGCCATAGGGAATCACTATTTTACATTTACTCAAAATGTAATATACAAATGAGCATATGTGTATGTGTGTTATACATATTTTTTCCCTTAAATGAAGTTCTTTAATGTGATGTGGTAATGCACACCACTAGAATCACAGATCTTTTAACAAGAAGTACAGTAGAGAATAATATTAAATATTTCAGTGAAGGTTATTATTGGAGGAAATGTGACACTGAGCTAATAAATTGACAGTTGAGGGATCTGTAAGTAGTCAGTAATGATTCAGTTCTTTAGCTAGTTGTTGGTGGTTATTTCTTTTATAATAACTGGTTTTACAACCTCTGCTGTTTACAAATTACATATCTGAAATAAAGATGAGTGTGCATGTAACAGAGACTGTTACTTATCATTTTCTATTCTCCTAAATCAAAGACTAAACTCAACTTCCTACACATAGGTGAGGTAAGAGGCCTTTTTCAGTGTTTTTTTCTCTGAACTGTCTGCTCTATTTACTACAGTTCACTTTTGTTTAAACTACCTCATATAAAGAAAATTCTTGCTACTTACTACTTCCTGGAATTGTCCTTAAATATACCCATATATAGCTTGACTGCCAAGATTCCCACTGTCAAAAGTCATCTAAAAAACATTGTTTTTTATCTTATAATGTTCATTTTTAATTTCGATATTTGTGATACTTCATATTCAGAAGATAATGAATCCATGATTTCATAAAGACAAAGAAACATGGTGTGTACTGTTCACTATTGCAATTAGATAGGAGTTTCAGTTGATTGCATTACTAACCAAACTTAGTCAAACTTGATTTATGTACTTAGTACATTTTTATGCCTGCTACTTTGAACTGAATTCACTCATGATTAATAAGAGGTTCTCACCTGCTATTAGTTCTGATGTCTTATTCAATAATATCATCTGTATCACTTATTCATTAACTTTCAGAAATTTGCAGGAATTTTTATATTGGTCATTGCCATTCCTTTGAAGATGTTGATTTCTCATTGAGTATTCATCAGCACTTTGTGTGCCTAATAGTGGCATATCTGATTCTGCAATAAACAAATCTAATTATTCAATCATTAATTTCTATTAGAGCATCCAAGATGTTTTTGATGTTGCCTCCAACATATTATTTTTAATCTTTTGTTATTGTATTATCAATTATATAATAAATTATGTTATTTATCACATAATAAATATAGTTCATAATTACTAAATCTTATTTTATTCTTCTATTATTAATGTGTGTTACTTGCATATGTGTCTATGCATATTCTTTCTTGTGTAGAAAAACATGTGTGGAGGTGCATACCCATGTGTGCATTGCACATGGAGCCCTGAGACTGATTTTAGCAATCATCATCCATTGCTCTTCCACCTTGTTTATATTAAAGCTTACCTTCTTGATCAAAATGAAAGCTCAAAGACATGTCTAGTTTTGTTAGTCAGCTTGCAGTGGGTATTCCCCATATCAGCCTTTCAAGGCTAGAACCACAGACAGAACACTGTGCCAACTGAGCCTGTAAATGGATGTCTTAGAATCATCCCCAATCTTCATGTTTGTGCAGTAACTCTTAAATGCTGTTCCATGTATCCCTTCATCCCCACTAAATTTTATTTTTAAAATACCTTATAATGTGTTTTTTTTTCAGCTATCAAAAATTATTTTTTAACTTAAAGTTTCTACCTTCCTATTGAATGATTTTGTCTCGTGTGTGTGTGTGTGTGTGTGTGTGTGTGTGTCTTGCTATATGTATGTATAATAGAGAAACAGAGAGAGAAAGAAGTCTTCCATTCATTGTTTATTTATTTAACTACTTAAACATCTGTTTATCCAAAATGTAGAATCCAGACAACTTTACCATCTACAATGCTTTCTCTGTGTGCTTACAGTTATCTTACTATGTCTCACTTATTCTTTATTGAAGGAAATTTAGACATGTCTGCAAAAACATCAGACCAAGAAAAGTTGAAAATGTAGACAAAGTGGAGGGGCCACTGTAATGACATATCCAGAACCCCTGCTCATACTCAATTGTGTTAGGCTCATGTTGGACCTTAGGAACATAAAATTCTTGTTGTTTTAAATTTTCTTTATTTTGGAGAATTTCAGGCATATAGATAATGAATTATATCAAACTCACCTCCTCTAACTTCTCTAATTCTCCATTTTCCCTGAAAGTCCAAATCTCAAATTCATGGCTTTTTTGGGGGGAGCCCCCTAAATTCAGGTAGTGTTGTCCATAGTGGATGGGTTTGGGTATTGAGCAACCCTCTGGCTCATGGGAAACCTATAAGTGATCAAATCCTCAAGAATAACACTTGACGTCCACACCCATCAAATTGGAGGCTGGAGATCATCTACCACATCTATGCAGGAATTTTGGCTGAATTGATCTTGAGCAGGTTTTGTGCAAGAAACCACAGCTGCTATGAGTTCTTGAGTGTAAGGATATAGCCATGTTATATCCAGATGGAAGCAACTCATAGATAGCTCTCATTCTCCAGATCTTACTTTCTTTCCTGTTTCTTGCCCTATTCTACCCTGAGCCTTTGTATGAGTATGTGGTGGTGGTGATATAGATGTCTGGTTTAGGCTGAGCATTCTGTCTCTCATTTTAAGGACTTTTGCCAAACATGCATCTCTCAATCAGTTGATGTCCACTGCCTAAAGAAGCTTCTCTGACCAAGACTGAGAATAGCCTAAGTCTATTAATAGAAACACAATTTTTTAGAAAGCACTTAGATACCATGACCAATTAGCAATATAATAGCAGGTTTGGGCTGATGCCCTCCCCAGCTATGGGCTTTTGACCAAGATTAAAGTACCAGCATCAAATGCTTTCCTGTGGCGAGGCCTCAATCCAATCAGAAAGCCATTATTTACACTAGAACAAGTTATAAACTGCTGAAGCAGTGAGCTTATTTTGTCTGGCAAACATTCAGGTTTTGGTGCTGGGTAAAATCTTTATTTTGCTCTCTCCCCCAGCACCTGGAATTTCACCTTCCAATAGGAAGAGGCTGAACAGCAGGAAGGAAGTGTCCTGGAAAGTTTAAGATAGATTTCCATATGTCGTGCAGCCAGAGGATTCGCTGCCTTTAGCAAGAGAGTCTTACAATCCATGTAATTATGGATTGTAACCAAGGGCAATAACAATAATCTGAGTAAATTTAGAGGCATCTGGTGCCTCCCTGACCAGTAAGTCATAAAGAGATATCCATGCCTTACACTATAATTCTCAATTAATAACCCATGTAGTCTTGAAGTGGCATAGTCCATATATGCAGTAAACATCAATTCAAAGTTACTTGTAAAGCTGTATTAGGACATCAGCTTAGTAATTAAGGGTTTCCCATAAGTACTTTTCATACAACCTTAGTTTTCAAGAGGCCACACACTTTCTGCTCCTTCCATACCCATAACAGCTTATTCTTTTAGCCCCTAACACACACTACTTTTATTTAAAAAGTATTCTATTACTAAATCTAGTAATTTTAATCATGTTTGTATTGATTTTTGAGAATTCCATGCAAGATATTTTGAGTATATTCTTTCTCATCACACAACTATCCCATGATGCTCCCTATTCCACCAATTATTTTATTTTATTCGATTGTGAAATAGCAGCCTTCTATTTGTTTTTTTTGTATATACTTTTCCTATTTTGTCCTTCCCCTTGAACTTAGCTTCCCATTATTCTTTCAAGTATGCATTTTTTTACCTTAAAAAATAGTAGAGTAAATTCAGCTTTTTATATGGATAATTTCAATATTTAATTGATTTGATACTATTCAATGATATAATATTGACTAACACCAGGAAGAATATTTCACATGTTCTAAACAGTGTCAGGTAGTGCCTTAAGCATCTTAGACAGAAAGGTGGCTAGCACACAGTTCTCAAATGCTGACAATAGGCAATTTTTAAATATAGCTAGCCTCTATATTCAGTTACTCTTCCTTTACCAAACTACAGTAAAACTAAAATTTCACTGAAATTTATTAATTTCTGTAACTCCAAAAGGACATCCCTTTCATAAGTTTACATCTTTGTTTCTCTTTTCTTGAAAGTGTCTTTATGGACATTACAATTCAATATCTTCCTTTGCATTATTTCTATACAAATACCATGGTATCTTTCATAGTTTTGGGATATCAATGAATAAATTTGTGTACACTCTGATTATATATTATCTTTATATTGATAAGCATTTATGTAAAATCCATAAAAAGATAAATGATTCTAAACCTATCATATTATAGTTTTGGAACACCATTAGGATATGGAACAAAACCCATATGACAAGTGATTGTTGGGTTGGAAGTTTAAGGGTACTGATGTACAAAATTATCCTTTGGGTTTATCTGAAGAAAGTTCTATTGTCTGCAGTATATTGTTAGAGAGTCAGCTTTCTTTAAGAACAAGTAAATTTAAATTGACAGACACAAACATTGAAATGAGAGGCCATGAAACTGAAAGAGAGCAAGAAAGGTTATATAGGAGGACGTGAAGGAAGGAAAGGAAGAGGGAAATCATGTAATTACATTATAACCACCAAATATAAAACAAATAATTCAAAGTCACAACAACAGTGAATTATCACATTGTTTGTGAGTCAAAAGATTGTATTATATTTAATACATACTTCTAAAAGTTATAAGGATCTGGATTTCACATGTTATCACACACTTTCCTATTTGTAGAAGATGTAGAGTTTAATTCATTCAAGTTGCTATTTAGAAACCACACAACATTTCAACCAAGGGAGTCACTAATGTTCACAGAGGTTTCTTGGAAATAAGCATCTTCAGGACCTTGTCTCGAATTTGTTTAGTTTTAACACCATAGACAATGGGGTTGAGAAAAGGTGGGACTAACAGGTAAAGATCTGACAGGAGGATATGCACGTAGGGGGGTATGTTAGCCCCAAACCTGTGTGTGAAGAAAGAGAAGAAGGCCAGGAGGTAGAACTGTAGGAAGACACAGATGTGAGCAATGCAGGTGTTGAAGGCTTTGAATCGAGCCTCCTTCTGGGGCAGCTGAAAGACAGTGACGAAGATTCGCACATAGGAGAAGGTAATGCAGACTATGTCAAACCCTAAGATGGCAAAGGCAACAAGGAGGCCACATACCTTGTTGATTCTGATATCTTCAGCTGCCAGTTTCACAATGGCCATGTGCTCACAGTAAGAGTGGGAGACAATGGTAGTTCGGTAGTACTTAAGGCGGCATTTGATGAGCAATATGGATGGGGATACAAGAATGAAAGCTCTGAGTAACGCACCAGCTCCAAGGTAAGTCGTGAGTTGTGGAGAAAAGATGGTGGCATGTCTCAGGGGGTTACAGATAGCCACATAGCGATCCAGAGCCATGGCCAGGAGGATGCCTGATTCTGTTGCCTGGAATGAGTGGATGAGTTCCATTTGCAGCAAGCAGGCATCAAAGGAAATCTGTGGCATATGAAACCAGAAGATGCCCAACATTTTGGGGAGAATGCACGTGCTAAGGGCAATGTCTGTGACTGCCAAAATGGCCAAGAAAATGTACATGGGTATGTGGAGGCTCTTTTCATGTTTTATTGTTACTAAGATTAGGGAGTTCCCAATCAAAGCAATGTTGTACATGATGCAGAATGGAATACCGATCCAGCACTGTACTGATTCCAGGCCAGGGATCCCAACTAGTGTTAACACAGAAGGCATGAAGACTGAGCCATTGAACATGAGCACGGTTAGCTCAGTAGAAATATGTAGGAGTACTGCTGCTTCAACTTCTGTTCCATACTACAACTGGACACATTGAATACAAGATAAATTAATTCATTATGAAATTATATATATGAGATATATATGTGCTAAATAAGTTAGGGCTATACCATCCTTCTTTCTCATCTCAACTACTCCTCTGCAATTTTGCCTCCCTTCTCATTGGGATTTAAAAATGAACCAATAAGTTCTAACTTATCATTAGTGTATTAGTGAAGTCAAAAAACTTTGTGGATTTTTTCTTCTCCAAGAACACTGGACCCCACCAAAAAAAAAAATATCCTTTTGCTTATTATCTATTATCTGTGTATTGTTATAGACTTCCAAGTACAATTCATAGAATGAGATATTAGATGATCTCATATTAACCTATACTAGACACAAACATTCCACCAGGTAGAGCTCTCAGTCTTCTCAAAAGAAAAAGACCTATTTTTTTTTTTAACATCTTCCAGGCCTATAGCTCTACTGCTGGCTTCTCAGGTAAGTCTTCATAAAAGACTCTTTAGAGCTACATCCAAATTAATCTTTTTAAAGTTTTGTATTTTCTTAAATCCAATAATTTATTTTGCAAATCCTACCAATCCTGTGAGAACTTTTAACAATGAATAGTTGATTAAGTTCAAAGAAGAACAAACACATTTGTGTAACATGAGGAAATATACACACACATATACACACACATATATATGTATACACACACACACACACACACACACACACACATATATATATATATACTCACTAGTAAAATTCTATGATTTGTGAAATTTTCTAAATTCTTTAAATGCAAAACAGAAGAGTTGTGGGAAAGCTCATCATGTTTAACTCAAGGGTAGACATACATTCCTATAAAATAGACTACTATTTAGCAATTAATAGAAATAAAGTTCTAATTTATGCTAACACTGAGATACATACTGAAGACAAGGACATCTGTGGGCTATGAGCTTGCTTTTTTCTTCTACTTTCCCACTCACAGTATAGAACCTCAAGCCCCCCAGACTTACCTGATGCTATCTGATGAGACACACAGCACTTATGCTGTAGGATCTTTGTGGTAGTCCCATCAGTGAAGGATGAGGGTTTTATACTATAGTATGTCTCTGTGGAACTGAGTTTTTCTAGTCCCTTGTGAATCTGAAGGTCATTCTACACCAAAGAGGAAAAAGGAAGCAGAGCACACGGCTCCAGCTGGCTCAGTGGTGGAGAGCTGCCTATCATTTGTGAAGCCCTGGGTTTATATCCAGCAGTAAAAAAGAAAAGAAGAAATAGAAAAATGTTTGAGAAATGAGGTAATTAATTCACTATCAGATGCTGTTTATCAGGATATTTTTCTTTTTCCAACTTCTCTATCATTTTGGATCACAGAATCAATATTACCCTCCTTTTGAAAACTAATGACATGACAAGGCCCTCAGATGACAAAATGAAGTGCAAGCACTTATTATCAGAATAACAACTTAAAGTGAAAATTAAAGCACCTTGAGTATGTCATACTTCCTTGAATTCTCAAATGTACTGAGACATCTTTAAAAATGCTGAACAGTCTTCAGAGAGATGAGACACATCTGGCCCTTACAGAAGTCTCTCTCAATGACTGAATTCTACAGGACACTTGCATGTTCATCTGTCCCAAAGCCAGCAGAATTTCTATTTGTTCCTTGCTGAATGTGCTGCGCGTGAAGGTTTTCAAGTATAGTTTGTCCATGTCCCAGGGGGACATATGAGAGTTTGAGGACAAATGAATCAGTGTCAACCACACTGAGAAAGAGATAGGACATTTTGAAATGTGATTCTGGTGCAATCAACAGTGATTTCTTTTCAGACCCATAAATGAGGCTGGCTTTGGAAAGCAAGTGTACGTGAGAACACCCATCAATTTTAGCACCTCTAAGTCTTCTACTAGAACCTAGGTGACATGAAACTCTTCTGTATTTGAGCCAGCCATCATCACACTGTTCTCATAAAACTTGTGAGCTTGTGATAGGCAATTTTGTCAAAATTTTATAGCACTTTTAATATCAATTTTACACTCAGAACTAATGTCATGGCCAGTATTTGCTTAAAAGGCTTGAAAAGTTGAACTTTCAAAAACCAAGAGTAAAAATATTGATTACTAGAGACTGTGTAGACAGAGAAATTGGGAAAATATATGTCAAAAGATACAATTTTTCATTTGACAGTTTCAATAAATTCAAGATGACTAAAACTAAGAATAGCATGTTGTGCATTTTAAGTTGCTAAAAAACTGGATTTTTGAGTTATTATCATAAATAACACATTAGATGATACACATGTTCAATATGTGGGTGTCTCCAAAGGAGATGTGTCTACAATCACATAGATTGTAATACATTGTATATTTAGTATGTATTATATACTTTAAAAGTGCATTTTAATATTCTTCATGGTAGAAAGGGATCTTGAAGTTTGGTTTCAAAAGTTGAAAAGAGTAAGACTCCCATTTTCTGTTTATGTAGGAAATACACTACCAACTTTGACCTCATTAGTTCTGCTTTAGAGATGATCCACAGTATGTGTCCAGGCTAGGCTATCTTACACACTAAACTTTTGAAAAAGGTGACACTTCAATTGACACCACCAATCACACATCATCATCATCATCATCATCATCATCATCATAATAATAATAATAATGTAATAACAACAATAATAATAAACAATTATGCAACTACTGAATAATCTAAAAGAAATGGATAACTTCTGTGACAGACTTAACCTATTAGGACTGAATAAAGAAATGGAAAACCTGAATAGACAAGAAACAGGGAAATTGAATCAGTAACATAAAGATATAAAATCTATCATCAAATAGACTAACAAAAATAAGAAAAAATGGATAAATAAATAAATAAAACTTGGTATGGTGGCTCACACCTGTAATTTCATCACTTAGGAAGTTAAAGATTGCCATGACTCTCTGGAAAATAGAGATCACAGAATGAGGTCTTGTCTCAATAAGTAAACAAAATGACACAAAATAAGAAGAGAGAGAGTCAGGACTAGAAGATTTTACTTCAGTGCTGAATTCTATGTATTAGACAGTTAAATACCAATTCTTCTAAATCCAAGTAGAAGAAATATGTAACAAATTCATTTTTCAGGACCAAAAGAAAGACAATGCAAGAAAATATAGTCATAAAACAATATCTTTATGAATATAAATGAAGCCATTCTCAGCAAGACACCAACAATCAAAATGAAGGGATACATTAAGAGAATTTGCTTCATGATAAAATGAGATTTATACTTATATACATATAGCAATGAATCAATGTTTATATATGAATTAATATATTTTATTAACAAAATCAGATACACTCATATACTTACATTAATGTATGTGAAAGTTTATTTTACAGAGTTTACCACCCTTTAATAATGACATCTCTTAACAGAATGCATAAATAGGAAAAGTTTCCCACAAAAATAAAAGTTATATGAGACAAGCCCCTCAATAATATTATACTCAATAGTGGAATGTTAAAAATTTAATTTTGAGCAAGGTATGGTGGCATACACCTTTAATCTTAGCATAGAGGAGGCAGAGGCAGATAGATCTTTGTGAGTTTGAGACCAGCTGGCCTACATGGTGAGTTTCAGGTAGGCTAGAATTATATAGTGTAAGACCTTGTCCATAGAAAAAAGCCTTTCTTTTAATTCCTGGAAGAAGTGATGTGAGAACAGGAAGACTTTAAAAGCCATAGGTTGGATAGAATTGCTGAAAAATAGTATCTTCTGGACATGACAAGGATCTTGCACTCATGAACTCATAACAGCTGTGGCTGTGTGAACACGTCCTACACAGGATCAATCAACAATTCAACAAGGATAGAAGAGGGGCTCATGCAACCCCACGCTACCTGCAGAGCTTTGGGCAGGTGATGGCCATTGAGGGAGGAAGAGGTCCTTTTCTTCAGCAGTGTGGCCCATAGTACCTTGTTTATGATTAGAGCTATGTGTCTTCCTTCTTCTTACCAGGCAAATAATACATGAAAGTTCATTCACAGCTCTTTAAAGCATTCAGTATATTTGAGTCTGATGTAAATGTATGAAAATGTTTGTGCATATGTATGGGTAAATAAGTGTATGTATATACACGTATAAACAGAGCAGTAACGAACTCTGAATAAGTTACAAAAATCTTAAAAAGCTCATGTTGAATTTCTAAATGTTATTGTTGTTTTGTCCTTTTGTATCAGTCAGAACTTTTTTTTTTACATTTTCATGGATTTTCTTAGGTTTTAAAAGAAAAATAAAAAATATAATTGAATTATTATATAACATTGAAGCAAGTTCACACACATGTATGTTGTTGCATTAGAGCCTTTTTCAATGTAAGTTTCTATGTGAATATTCCGATGAAACTTCTGTTAGATTTTCTTTTTAACTATCAGGCATGGGATTTTCCAGTCATTCACTCTTACAGATTTTCTATTTCTACCAGGATGCTCCCTTAATGTCTTAGAACAGAAATCCCCAGTGCTTATGCAGAAAATTAGCTTTCATAAAATGCAGGTGATATTAAGTGTTAACTTTATCTTGGCAAATGTATCTAACTCACTATTGACAACTTATTTAATGCTTATACTTTAAAAGCAACTTTATGATTATCTATAATTGTAACTATATATTTTTTCTCAAGGAAAAGGCAAGCAGATCTCCATGAATTCAAGATCAGTCAGTGTGGCACAGTAAAACCCTGTCTCAATAATAGACCTCATTAAATATCAGGGAATCTAAAATTGTATGATTTTAGAGATAGTAATTTAATATAAGAAATAATGCTGACAAAAATAATCATACTATAAAGGCCATTTGCTATTGGCCCATGCTTCAGCTGATGGGCACAGAAATGCTCTACATTTCAGGAGAAAGTACACTCACTTTGGAATATGATCAAAATACAATGTACATAATTCTCAGAGAATTAATAAAATAATTTAAAGATACTCAATGGCTTTTTGTTCCTTTTTCTTTTCTCTACATACAAACTTGTATTTTTCACAGTTATATGTATACAGCTATAAAATAATTTGAAATCCATGCTAATAAGAAGTCACTAAGACATTTTCCCACAGTTTCTGGATATATTATAATGCTAATGTGTTGAAAATTCCTGTGAATATCATTGTTTTGAAAGTTAAGTTTCTAGATAAATTTCATTACTCCTATTTCTCACAGAACAGACATCTAAAAGGAGAGTTTTATTCAGGAATATGCATCTTCAGCATCAGCTGTCATTTTAACAACATGTTTTCACTGAAGAGAAAAGCAAAACCACTTGATCTTGGATTTGCTTGGTCTTCACCCCATAAATGATGGGGTTGAGCATAGGGGGCACCACCACATAGAGGTTGGCCACTAGGATGTGGATGTGGCGAGGAATGGTTTTACCTCCAAAGCGATGGGCAAAAAATGAAAAGAATGCAGGTGTGTAGAACATAAGAATGACACAGATGTGGGAACCACATGTGTTAAGAGCCTTATATCTGGCAGCCCAAGAAGGGATCTGAAAAACAGTGTGAAGAATCATAGCATAGGAAATGATGATGAGTATTATATCCAGCCCTGTAGACAGGAGGGCCATAGTCAGGCCATATATGATGTTGGCAGTGATATTGTCACATGCCAATCTGGCAATGCCCATATGCTCACAATATGAATGGGGAATTATGTTTCTCCCACAATACAGAAGTCGATATACCAGGAAGATGAATGGACCACAGATAAAAAGGCTCCTGACCACAGCTGCTGTACCAATCTTGCCAATGACAGAGGAGGTGAGGATGGTGCTGTATCTCAGTGGGTAACAGATGGCCACATAGCGGTCAAATGCCATGGCCAGAAGAATAGCAGACTCTGCCACAAAGATGAAATGTATGAAAAACATTTGGGATACACAGCTACTAAAGGATATACCCCTGGAATGGAACCAGAAGATAGCCAGCATCTTGGGGGCTGTAGCTGTGGAGAGCAGGACATCTGCTAAGGCCAGCATGGAAAGGAAGAAATACATGGGTTCATGGAGGCTGCGTTCAGTCATTATCAGGAAGATCAGGAGGACATTGCCTATGACAGCCACAATGTACATAGAACAGATGGGGATGGCTATCCAGGCATGCAAATCTTCCAGTCCTGGGATTCCAATCAGAACATACCACACATCCTGTGGACTGGTGAGATTGTGAAATGCAGAGGCCACCCTCATTGTCTATACAAGCCCTGATTCTTTAACAAACATGACAAGGTTGAAGATTGAGGAGTACAGTCAGGGATGAATGAGTTCTGATCATATTCGTCCCCAATATTGGCATCTGTGTGAAAAGCATTAAGGAGGATTAACTAGCTCAAATGTGCACTCCTTTGATCAAGAAATTGACTATTGCTTCGTCAAAGAAATGGTTATCATTTAATAAGTATTTAATATGTACTTTAGCATCTTACATATATAAGCTTATAAAATCCTTATGATAACCTACTGGAATGGTCTCTACAATGAGCCATATCATCAACACTGATATTCACATCGACAGAAAAGGGAGGCCCCATAAGCTTTGAGTCTTTTTCCTAGAACGTATTGAATCCAAAATGTAGTTTAGTTATCATCTACAACTATATATCAAAGCTAGACACAGAATATGCACATCAAGTCTCTCACTCATCATATCCCTAAAGAAAATGGATATAAAACTGAGATTTGTTACTCATGAAATAAAGTTTGATATAGTAAATTTCAAGATTTTAATGCAATATGCCCTCTTCTATGTTGAGTGGTGAACAGGTTGATGCTAAGTCTTGAATTAGCATTGAAATCACAAAAGTGAGCTAAATGTATTCCTGTCTGCCAAATAACCCAATTTTCAAATCTATATGAGATTTTAAAGATCTAAACTATTTGCAGCCCCAGATTTTACTAGGCTCGGAAATGTACAAGCATACTATGAAGTTAAGAAAATTTATTACACTAATGTCTACTTAAGTCAGAAATTTTTGAAAATCAGATAATATACCTTTGTATTATCAAGCACAGCACAGAAGCAAATGGTGATAGCTACATAAATCAGATAAACCCCCTCACACAATAAAGAATGCATGATCATTTAATAAAAACAAATAAGATGGTCTGCTGATTGCAAGTTCTGAATGAGGATATTTTAAAAAAGGGGACCAAGACATTAGTACACTGTGTGTGTGTGTGTGTGTGTGTGTGTGTGTGTGTGTGTGTGCATGTGGGTGTGTGTGTGCGCACACGGGTGCATGCGCGCCTGCGCACGCACATGCAAGCAAATAAAACACAATATAGACATCACTATAAAATCTGTAATTGATACACAGTTCCAATATTCTCTGAGTACTTTTCTCCAACAAAAGGTGGCAAAAGGTTTTATTCCCTAAATGACACATGAACATACAAAATGAATATCTCACAATCTACTGAATAGAGAAAAATCTTTGCCAGCTGTACATCAAACAGGGAATTGATACTGTGACTATGTAAAGAACTCAAAAAAATAATATGGAACAAGAAAATTATCCATTGAGGATATAGGCCTTTGGGCTGAATAGACAGTTATCAACAGGAAAAAAAAAGGCAATAAATGTTTGAAAAAGTGTTCAACATTCTTAGCCATCAAGGAAATACAAATGAAACTGATTTGAGATGCCACTGCATCTCAGTAAGAATACTGAAACCACCACATTCACGGGGAAGTGAATGCAAGTGGAGATTAGTATGTCATGCAGATTAAGCTAGTCCCAGCCAAAGACAAATTTTGTAAGTTTCTTGTCATATATGGAACATCAGTTTAAATTTTTATATGCATGTATACATACATATATACATACACACATACATTATATAAGATAAATAAAAAGATATACAAACATATGTAGTTCATCAAAGTACAGTTAGTCCTATGAGAGAGATGAAGTGATAGAGAGAGCAGAAATGGTGCTGGAGAAGGAAGGTTGTTGAATATATCCATGTATGAATGCATGAGGAAATATTTGGTAAGGGAAAAGAGCCTGACAAGGGGAGGGCGGGGCAGAGGATAAGGGGCAATAATGAGAGTGCTAAGTATAATTATAAAAAGCAAACTATGTATCATGATTTTGATACTCAGAACTAAGTATAATGATATAATTGAATGAATATGTAACAATAAAATACATTGTGCGTTCTTGAAGTTTTTTTTGTTTTTTTGTTTTGTTTTGTTTTTGTTTTTGTTCTTTTGAGACAGGGTTTCTCTGTGTAGTTTTGGTGCCTGTCCTGGATCTCACTCTGTATCCCAGGCTGGCCCCCAAATCACAGAGATCCTCCTGGCTCTGCCTCAGGAGTGCTGGGATTAAAGGCATGAGCCACCACTGCCCAGCTACATTGTGCATTCTTAACCAAAAAATTAATTACAAGAGGAGCAGCTTCCTTTTATGCCTTGATTCCACTATAATTGAGTATTCTAATTGTGCACCAATGTCCTGCATTGTTGCCACTTTTAATTAGTTGTTAGTACAAAATAGCCCCTTTTTATCTGATTCAAATATTAGATACTGCTTATTTAATTATAGTTAAATATATAAGGCAGAGTCAGTCAATATGGCCTTCTCATAAATTAGCATGAAGTTCTTTAAAAACAATGGACATCTATGGATTTGCTTCCCTCACATAAACCAGTTGGTAAATGGGACTGTTCAGGACAGTAAAACAGTCTCCATGGAGAAACTGGTGTAAAGACAGAAGGGAAGCAAAGAGACCCCTCAGGTTCTTTTTGTTCATAGTGAGCATCAACCACCACTAATCCTTTGTGTCATTTGTCCTTCACTGTGATACTAAGATCTGTAATTACCTAAACTGTTCCTCTGTGCTTCTTGTAGTGTTGTGCTATAGCAATATTGATGGCTTATTCTGGTTGAGGCCGCACACAATTGGACCTTAACACCACCAGCTAAGATATACTTGGCTATGTGCCAGAGATTGTGACTTCGAAGTTTAATTCTCTTGCTGATATATTACCTAAAAAAATAGCATCGTTATGAATCCAGTCTCAAGTTAGCATCTGAGGAGAATAACTACATAAATCAGATTAATCTTAGGCTAGAGAGATGGCTCAGAGGTTAAGAGCACTGACTGCTCTTCCAGAGGTCCTGAGTTCAATTCCCAGCAACCACCTGGTGGCACACAAGCATCTGTAATGTAATGCAATAAAAATAAATCTTTAAAAAAAAGAAAAGAAAAACAGATTAATCTCTACTGCAGCAACAGACAAAATTTGGGTACTCAAAAAAATTACAACCATTATTACAAAAATAATTGCTACTTTTAACAAATGTAACTTTCGTGATTTCAGATTAAGTTTTTTTTTGTAACATACCCCAAAACCAAAATGTATCATCTTATGCTAGCTACAGAGATCTGTCGTCATGAATTGTTTTCATAAAGTCCAGTGATGGAAGCATTGGTTTAAAGTAGACTGCTATTCCTACCTCATCACCAGTGTCAGACCTTCATCACATTCAGAGCTAACATCTCTGAGGTTTAGCTACTGAACATGCATCTGGACCATTACCCGATATCATAATGCTCAGTACATTTTGTGGAAAATATTCATGCATTCGTCTGTGTATATATAAGGATTATTTTGACTAAACGTTTTAAACAACTAAGCCTTATTTGCCACTCCAAAACTTAATGTGCCTATAGTTAGTGTGCTTTGATAGCAAAAATATGAATAAATAAATAAATAATGGCCACTGCATAAATACAATCTAAAACGGAGAGAGTCTTACCTGTCTTATCTGATTATTCAATTACTCAACATAAAATAGAATTACACAACAGTTGCAGATCAACATGACTAGAGTTAAGTGCTGGGCCCTGCAGGTCAGAACTGCCTAAAACACCAAAGTTCAAGAAATAATGAACACCTTCTGCAACTTCCTGCTTCTTCTTCTGTCTCCTGATGCAAGCTTCATTTGAGCATAACTGTGTACTTAACTTGCTTCTCTTAGAAATCTGAAGATACTTAACAGGTTAGGAGAAAAGGCAACAGTAAGGAGAGTCTCAGAGTCCAGACAGCAAATCAGGACCACTTAATTATACCTCTTTGTAAATATCTCTTGGGCCCTAGATGTTTAGCCCAAGAACAGTGAGTTGTAGCCTACCACAGAAGAATTGCCCAGCACTGGCGCCTCCCCTGAGAGCTTCCCTGCCTTCTCATCCTCCAGAGTCTGAGAGACATTTCCTCTGCTTGGCATTTCCAGGCACTAAAATAACACTTGTGCAGGGTTTTTTGCATGTCAAAGATTTGCACTAGCACAGTCATATCTTTTTCCGCAGAGACATCTGGGGCAGACTTGCTGCATGATTTTTAGAAGGCACTATAACGAGTCCTTTTTCATCATAAATTATTTCAAATATTAAGGCTCTTTGTGTTTCATTCTATTCCCTACCTCTCACGATAGAATTAGTCAAGATTACAAGGCTCCAAGAATTCATTAAGATGGCATAGAAATCATTTTTGCTTTTGAGTATTTATTATTTTAATTGTGTTAAGAGATTAATTTTTATTTTGTAAATTATGTGTCTATAAGCCAGTATAGGTTATATGGAGACTAGAGGCATCAGGTTGCCCTGAACCTGGAGTAAAGGCTATTGTGAGCTGCTATTATGAGGCTAATGTGGATGCTGGAAACTGAACTCCAGCCATCTCTCTATTCCAATTACCCAGCTTTCCTATGAAAAGGGGGACTACCTGCCTAAGGACCACCCTCAGTGGGCTAGGCCCTCTTGCATCAGTTAATAATCTTCCATAAGTGTGCCCATAGGCTAATTGCATCTAGGCGATTTCTTCAGTTGAGACTTTCTTCTCAGATGACTCTAGGTTGTTTCAGGATAACCCTTAAAGCTAACAGGGATACACATATATCACCACCCTTGTAAAGTCATTCCTGGAAAGATCCCGTTGCCTACCGGTAGGGGGCAGAAGAGTTACATTGATTTCCTTTTTTTTTTTTTTTTTTCTTTCTTCTTTCTTTCTTCCTCATTTGTTCAAGGGTACTTGAAGCAAGTCTGTTTTTAGATGTGGTCAGGTCAGCTAGGGTTTTGGCAAGGCTGAAAACATAGATAAGAATCTCCTACAAAGATTTTCTAAAGAACTGGGTCTTAGAGGTTCCAAATATGCTGATACCAGACAGAACAGTTGACCACAAACTTAAAGAACTCACAAATAGCAGTGTGCATTATTATGACTATTCTTTTCTTTCTTTCTTTCTTTCTTTCTTTCTTTCTTTCTTTCTTTCTTTCTTTCTTTCTTTCTTTCTTTCTTTCTTTCTTTCTTTCTTTCTTTCTTTCTTTCTTTCTTTCTTTTCAGTTTTTCGAGACAGGGTTTCTCTGTGTAGCTTTGTGCCTTTCCTGGAACTCACTCTGTAGACCAGGCTGGCCTCGAACTCACAAAGATCTGCCTGCCTCTGCCTCCTGAGTGCTGGGATTAAAGGCGTGTGCCACCACTTCCCGGCGACTATTATTTTGTAAATGCTCTTTTAGTTTACTCATATTTTTCTCTAGTATTTTATGTCTATAAATGCTAATCTTAGCTGAAATATAAAATATTTTATATTATTTATTAAAATATATTATTTTATATTATATAGAAGCATGGCAAAATATATATGAATTTACATCTATTTAACTCTAGCCATCTGTGGGTTATGAATAGCTTCCACCAAATTTTAGGTTATTTAATTCTTGAGGGGGAAAATGCCAAAAATACTTACTGGAGAAAAGACAGGCTCTTTAGCAAATGGTTTCAGGAAACTGGATATTTACCCATGGAAAAGTAAAACTGGATCCTTCTCTTCTACATGACATAAAAATCAATTTCAAGTTTATCAAATGCCTTGATGTACACCCAAAAACTCTGAAATTGCTAGAGGAAATAGTAAACACTTCAAGAGATAGGCATAGATGAGGACTTTCTGATTAAGACTCTGGCACCTCAAGACCAACAATGGATGAATGGAGCCTCATAAAATTTCAAAATATCTGTTCAGCAACAGAGACTGCAAAAGGAGTTTAGAGGCAACCCACAGGTTCCGGGAAATAATTGCCAGCGATATGTCAGGCAAAACTTTTAAAGATGAGCCATTTGGTGTACAGACATATCTTTATCCATGAGTGGTCTACTACAAGAAAAATAGGATCAAGAATCTTTGTGTTGTTCCTATCCACTAAAATTAATTCTCCAAAAGTATGTGTATATCAATTCTAAGCTCAATATTGCCCTCTGAAGCTGACTGAGAAGATGGCTCAAAACTCTCCAAAACCTGTACCACTCATATCCTGGCTTCTTTTATGATTCTGTATATTCCTTTTTTTATTATTATATTTGTGTTATAATTTTACACATCAGCCATGAGTTCCCTGTCCTCCCCCCCTTCCTGCCCCCATTCCCACCTTCCCCCCATCCCCTCCCCTCCATTTCCATCTCCTCCAGGTCCAAGACTCCCCTGGGGATTCATTTAAACCTGATGGATTCAGTACAGGCAGGTCGAGTCTCCTCCTTCCAGGCTGAGCAAAGTGTCCCTCTGTAAGCGCAAGGTTCCAAACAGCCAGTTCATGCACTAAGGACAGGTCCTGGTCCCACAGCCTGGGTGCCTCCCAAACAGTTGAAGCTATTCAATTGTCTCACTTATCCAGAGGGCCTGATCCAGCAGGGGGCTCCACAGCTTTTGGTTCATAATTCACATGCTTCCATTCATTTGGCTATTTGTCCCTGTGCCTCTCCAATCTTGGTCTCAACAATTCACACTCTTAAGTCCCTCCTCTTTGTCGACAATTGGACTCCTGGAGCTCCACCTGCCGCCTGGCTGGGGATCTCTGCATCCACTTCCATCAGTTATTGGATGAGAGTTCCAGCATGACCATTAGGGTGTTTGGCCATCTGATCACCAGATTAGGTCAGGTAAGTTTCTCTCAAACATTGCCAGCAGTCTACAGAGGATGTATCATTGTGGATTTCTGGGGACTTCTCTAGCACTCTGCCCATTCCTGTTCTCATGTCATCATTTATCATGCTCTGTTATTCCTCATTCTCCCTTTCTGTTCTTGATTCAGCTGGGATCTCCTGCTCCCCTAAGCTTTCTTTCACTCAAACCTTGCCCTTCATTACTCCTACTCTCGTCCAGGTTGTTCATGTAGATCTCATTCATTTCTCTGTCATTGGGTGATCCCTGTGTCTTTCCTAGGGTCCCTTTTTCTAGGTAGCCTCCCTGGAGTTGCATAGCAGTCTAGTCATCTTTGTTTTACATATAGTATCCTCCTATGAGTGAGTACATACCATGTTTGTCCTGAGTCTGGGTTACCTCACTCAGGATGATTTTTTTCTAGATCCATCCATTTGCCTGCAAACCTCATGATGTCATTGTTTTTCTCTGCGGAGTGGTACTCCATTGTGTATATGTACCATATTTTATTTATCCATTCTTCAGTTGAAGGACATCTAGGTTGTTTCCAGGTTATGGGTATTACAAACAATACTGATATGAACATAGCTGAGCAAATGCCCTTGTGGTATGATTGAGCATTCCTTGGGTATATGCCCAAGAATGCTACAGCTGGGTCTTGGGGGAGATGGATTCCCAGTTTTCTAAGGAAGCACCATATTGATTTCCAAAGTGGCTGTACAAGCTTGCATTCCCACCAGCAGTGGAGGAGAGTTCCCCTTGCTCCACATCCTCTCCAGCATAAGCTGTCTTCAGTGTTTTTGATCTTAGCCATTCTGACAGGTGTAAGGTGGTATCTCAGATTCGTTTTGATTTGCATTTCCCAGATAATTATAGATGTTGAGCAATTCCTTAAATGTCTTTCAGCCACTTGAACTTCCTCTGTTGAGAATTCTCTGTTTAGGTCTATAGGCCATTTCTTAATTGGACTGTTGGGCATTTTGATGTCTAATTTCTTGAGTTCTTTATATATTCTGGATATCAGCCCTCTGTCAGATGTGGGGTTGGTAAAGATCTTTTCCCATTAGGTAGGCTGTTGCTTTGTCTTGCTGACCGTGTCCTTTGCTCTACAAAAGCTTCTCAGGTTCAACAGATCCCATTGATTGATTGTTTCTCTCAGTGTCTGTGCTACTGGTGTTATATTTAGGAAGTAATCTCCGGTGCCAATGCGTTCAAGACTACTTCCTACTTTCTCTTCTATCAGGTTCAAAGTAACTGGATTTATGTTGAGGTCTTTGATCCACTTGGACTTATGTTTTGTGCACGGTGACAGATATGGATCTATTTGCAGCCTTCTACACATTGACATCCAGTTATGCCAGCACCATTTGTTGAAGATGCTTTCTATTTTTCCATTGTACATTTTTGGCTTCTTTGTCAAAAATTATATGTTCATAGGTGTGCAGGTTAATATCAGGGTCTTCAATTCGATTCCATTGGTCCACATGTCAGTTTTTAAGCCAGTACCAAGCTGTTTTTATTACTGTAGCTCTATAGTAGAGCTTGAGGTCAGGGATGGTGATGCCTCCAGAGGTTGTTTTATTGTACAGGATTATTTTGGCTCTCCTGGGTTTTTTGTTTTTCCATATGAAGTTGAGTATTATTCTTTCCAGATATGTGAAGCATTGTGTTGGTAATTTGATGGGGATTGCATTGAATCTGTAGATTGCTTTTGATAAGATCGCCATTTTTACAATGTTAATCCTGCCTATCCACGAGCATGGGAGTTCTTTCCATTTTCTGACATCTTCAATTTCTTTTTTCAGGGACTTAAAGTTCTTGTCATATAGGTTCTTCACATGCTTAGTTAGAGTAACCCCAAGGTATTTTATATCATTTGTGGGAATTGTAAAGGGTCATGTATCTCTGATTTCCTTCTCAGCCTGTTTGTCTATTGTATATAGGAGTGCTACTAATTTTTTTGAGTTGATCTTGTATCCTGCTATGTTGCTGAAGGTTTTTATAAGCTGTATCAGTTCCTTGCTTGAATTTTTGGGGTCACTCATGTATACTATCGTGCCATCTGCAAATAGGGAAAGCTTGACTTCTTCCTTTCCAGTTTGTATCCCCTTAATCTCCTTATGTTGTGTTATAGCTCTGGCTAGAACTTCAAGTACTATATTGAATAAGTATGGGGAGAGGGGACATCCTTGCCTTGTTCCTGAGTTTAGTGGCTTTGCTTTGAGTTTCTCTCCATTTAATTTGATGTTGGCTGTTGGCTTGCTGTAGATTGCCTTTATTAGGTTTAGGTATGTTCCCTATATTCCTGTTTGCTCCAAAACTTTATCATGAAGGGGTGTTGGATTTTGTCAAACATGTTTCTGCATCTAGTGAGATGATCATGTGGTTTTTTTTCTTTGAGTTTGTTTATATGGTGTATTACATTGATGGACTTTTGTATGTTGAACCACCCTCACATCCCTGGCATGAAGCATACTTGATCATGGTGGATAATTGTTTTGATGTGTTCTTGGAGTCTGTTTGCCAGTAATTTATTGAGTATTTTTGCATCAATGTTCATGAGGGAGATCAGTCTGTAGTTCTCTTACTTTGTTGCATCTTTGTTTGGTTTAGGAATCAGGGTAATTGTAGCCTCATAGAAGGAGTTTGGTAATGTTCCTTCTGCTTCTATTGTGTGGAACAATTTAAAGAGCATTGTTATTAAGTCTTCTTTGAAGATCTGGTAGAATTCTGCAGTGAAACCATCTGGTCCTGGGCTTTTTTTGGTTGGGAGACTTTTAATGAATGATTCTATTTTCTTAGGGGTTATTGGGCTATTTAAATGGTTTATCTGGTCTTGATTTAAGTTAGGTATGTGGTACCTATCCAGAAAATTACCCATTTCTTTTAGATTTTCCAGTTTTGTGGAGTAGAGGTTTTTGAAGTATGACCTGATGATTCTCTGGATTTCCTCATTATCTGTTGTTATGTGCCCCTTTTCATTTCTGATTTTGTTAATCTGGAAGCTCTCCTTCCATCTTTTGGTTTGTTTGGATAAGGGCTTGTCTATCTTGTTGATCTTCTCAAAGAACCAACTCTTTGTTTCATTAATCCTTTGTATTGTTCTCTTTATTTCTATTTTTATTGATTTCAGCTCTCAATTTGATAATTTCCTGGCATCTGTTCTTCCTGGGAGACTTTGCTTCTTCCTGTTCTAGAGCTTTCAGGTGTACTGTCAAATCACTAGCGTGAGATTTCTCCAGCTTCTTTATGTGGGCATTTAGTGCTATGAATTTCCCTATTAGCACTGCTTTCATAGTATCCCATAAGTTTGGATATGTGGTGTATTCATTTTCATTGATCTCTAGGAAGTCTTTAATTTCTTTATTTCTTCCTTAACCCATTGGTGATTCAGTTGAGCATTATTCAGTTTCCATGAAATTGTAGGATTTCTGTAGTTTTTTTCTGTTGTTGAAATCTAACTTTAAACCATGGTGGTCTGATAGAACACAGGAGGTTATTCCAATTGTTTTGTATCCGTTGAGATTTGCTTTGTGGCTAAGTATGTGGTCAATTTTAGAGAAGGTTCCATGGGGTGCTGATAAGAAGGTATATTCTTTTTTGTTTGGGTGGAATGTTCTGTAGATTTTGATTAAGTCCATTTGAGCCATAACATCAGTTAAGACCATTATTTCTCTGTTAAATTTCAATTTGGCCAATATGTCCAGAGGTGAAAGTGGGGTGTTGAAATCTCCCACTTAATGTGCGGGGTTTTATATGTGATTTAAGCTTTAGTAATGTTTCTTTTACATATGTGGGTGCCCTTGTGTTTGGGGCATAAATGTGCAGAATTGAAACTTCATCTTGGTGGATCTTTCCTGTAGTGAGTATGTAATGTCCTTCATCATCTCTTTTGATTGATTTTAGTTTGCAGTCTATTTTGCCGGATATTAGGATGGCTACACCAGCTTGCTTCTTAAGACCATTTGATTGGAAGGTCTTTTCCCAGTCTTTTATTTTTAGGAGGTGTCTATCTTTGAATTTGAGGTGTGTTTCTTGTATACAACAGAAAGATGGGTCCTGTTTTCATATCCATTCTTTTAGTCTGTGTCTTTTTATAGGTGAATTAAGTCCATTGATAATAAGGGATATTAATGACCAGTGATTGTTCATTCCTGTTATTATTTTTAATTTTTGGTGGTAGTGTGTGTGTACTTCTCTTCTTTGGGGTTTACTGCTGTGGTGTTATCTATTGCCTGGGTTTTCATGGGTGTATCTGCCTTCCTTAGGTTGGAATTTTCCTTCTAGTGCTTTCTGTAGGGCTGGGTTTGTGGATAAGTATTGTTTAAATCTGGTTTTGTCTTGGAAGGTATTGTTCACTCCATCTATGATGATTGAAAGTTTTGCTGGGTATATTAGTCTAGGCTGGCATCCTTGGTCTCTTAGTGACTGCATTATATCTGTCCAGGTCCTTCTGGCTTTCAAAGTCTCAATTGAGAAATCGGGTGTTATTCTGATGGGTTTGCCTTTATAAATCACTTGGCCTTTTTCCTTTGCTGCCCTAAATATTCTTTCTTTATTCTGTACATTTAGTTGTTTAATTATTATGTGGTGAGGGGACTTTTTTGGGGGGTCTAGTCTGTTTGGTGTTCTATAGGCTTCTTGTATCTTCATAGGCATTTCCTTCTTTAAATTGGGAAAGTTTTCTTCTATGATCTTGTTAAATATATTTTCTGTGCCTTTGAGTTGGTATTCTTCTCCTTCCTCTACCCCTATTATTCATAGGTTTGGTCTTTTCATGGTGTCCCAAATTTCTTGGACATTTTGGGTCATGACTTTGTTGGTGTTAGTGTATTCTTTGACTGATGAATCTATTTCTTCTACCGTATCTTCAACACCAGAGATCCTCTCTTCCATCTCTTGCATTCTCTTGGTTATACTTGCATCTGAAGTTCCTGTTTGTTTACTCAGATTTTCTATTTCCAGTATTCCCTCTGCTTGTGTCTTCTTCATTTTTTCTATTTCCTTTTTCAGGTCTTGGACTATTTCCCCCATCTGTTTCATTGCTTTTTCATGATTTTCTTTCAGGGATTTATTGTTTTCTTCTGTTTTAATTGTCCTTTTCTCTAGTTTTTTATAGTGTTCTTCCCATTTTTTGTTTGTCTGTTCCTCTACTTTATTTTTGATTTCTTCTATATAAGGCTCTAGCCTCTTCATCATGTTACTTATAAGGTTGTTTTCTTCTGCTTCTTCCATTCTGTGTTGTTCAGGTCTAGCTGTTGGAGAAGGGCTAGGTTCTGATGATGCTGTATTGTTCTTTATTTTGTTGTATGTACTTCTGCCTTGACATCTGCCCATCTCCTTGTGGATTTGTTCTTGGTCTTATCAGTGTACTTGGTCCAGACAGAGCTGACAGATTTAGGGAGCCTCTCTCTAGTCCAGAGGGAAGCTCTGGGCCTGATGGGAGCGCTGGTCCAGATGAGAGTGCTGGCCAGATAGGAGCTGGGGGGCTGGAATCTGAGTCTCAGGAAGTCCCTGGGGGTCTCCTTATCTTGTCCAGATGGGAGCTCCTCTTGTCCAGATGGGAGTTCCAGGGCAGGATGGAATGCTGGATGCTGGTCTCTAAGTCTCTGGAAGTGGCTGGGGTCTCCGGCAGATGGGTGTGGGGGCAAGGCATTGAGGTTGTAGTGTCCACTGGAGGGTCTCTCTGGTCCAGATGGGAGTTCTGGGGCAGATGGGAGCTGGGGTCTGGTCTGTGAGTCTCAGGAAGTGGCTGGAGTCTCAGACAAATGGGTGTGGGGGGAGGGTGTGGAGACTGCAGGGTCTGCCTGCAGTCTTGCAGTCTTGGAAAAGGGGAGCCTTCCCGCAGAGCCCCGATTCTGTATATTCTTTCTGTTATTTGCATGATTGCAAGGCATCCTGCATTCCTTCGCTATGCTGTCATAGCTAATGTGCACACAATCCACATAGCTAATGTGACAAACCCAGTGATTAACAGCATGAAGACCCAGAAACAGACAGAAATCCACTGTGCTCTCAGTCAGCCCACCTAGACTAGATTAGTTATGAAAGGTTCAATACCAGCCCCAGGACATCCACATGTGAATCCTCTTTCTCATTTAATTATAAGAAGTTAATAGATATGTTCATTTTAATACCACTCAAAACACCAGAAAATATTAAAGAGCTTTTAGAAAATAGATAAACTTATAAAACAAATTTACAAGGTAAAAATAATTTTAGACCAATTCTGGCTCTAATCTGTATAGGTGCTGTGGCTAAGTGTCTGTGCTCAGGATTAATGTGAATAAGAATGTAACTAGTACTGTTTGGTGGCTGCCAGAGTGTGAGGCTCACATCCACCTAAGGAACAAATTACACTTGACTTTGAGATTAAAGAGAACTTTCTACATTTCTATGATTTATCTGCTCTTCATTCATTTTCCCTTTTCTCTCCTGAATATTGTCACTATTGGAGTGAAAAATCAGCTGGGTACTGTGAGCTTTGCCACATCAGGACCTTAAGATTTTACCACTAGCTAAATAGATCTCCATTCATGTTTACTAATCTAGTGGTCAGTAATGCTTACCAGGCATTTCCTTTTCTTACTGTTTCATTTGAAAATCCCAGTGATGCTTATGAAGGGCAAAAACAAGAAGGGATGTTTTGAGAACTTGTAGAATAAAAACAATTAAAACTAAAGAAAGATACCAAATGCAGTAGGTACCCATAACAGATTCCTCCTTATCTAAATTGTTTTATATAAAAGTTCGCCTAAAAGGGGTGCCTTAAATTATTAAACGATGTGGCTTACTTTTCATTTCTATTTGTAGCCCAGTCATTTGCTCCCCTGAGCTATCAACATTTGTCTCCCCACCCTCATTCTATGTAGCTGGCTGATCTGTTTCAGCTTTCTCCCCTTTATTCCCTCAAGCACTCTAGGTACTGAATGAACAGGTTCTGTCTTGATGAAGCAGCAGTGAGTAGTGCTTTCATATCAACACATCACCGCATTGAGGACAGGACTTTCTTTGCTGATAAGGAAACTAGCTGTGAAGTTGCTATATCAATTAAAATACATCTTGCCTGGGTTCCTGGTTTCTGAAGTGTATATACCTACAAGATGGAGAGAGAGAGACCGAGAGAGAGAGAGAGAGAGAGAGAGCAGAGAGACAGAGAGAGACAGAGAGAGAGAGACAGAGAGAGAGAGAGAGGGAGAGAGAGATTGTGATTCTGATTAAACCAGCCTAAGCACTAAGAACTAACAATTAACAGAAAACAAAAGATGATACATTATAAAATGTTTAAGACTACAGGAACAGCTTTAAATGACATCTAACTGCCTCTTATAATCTGTATTTGTTAGTAGTCTTCCAAACTGAAAAAAGTGGGCATGAGTCTAACTGCTGTGTGAAGGGTTTGTTGTTTGTTTGTTGTGGTTTTGGCAAGTTAGAAAGTTCATTTGTGTCAATTAGTGGGTAGGTTGTGAAAATCTTCAGTTCCATATAAAACAAGAAGACATCACTTCCAGAACAGGTGAATATGGTTTTCATATTAGCAGATATGTGATCATAGAGGTCCAAGTTTTATAAATCAGCTTAACTCTCATAATAGGAACACATTTGACCGCTTACTGTTCAGCTAGTCACTATCCTCATTGACTTGATGTAGATGGATGGCTCACTGTGAGGAGAAGAACTAATGGTCTGCTACATGTGAAGGAACATTCAGAGTTTGATGGCTGGTTTTGTTTTTGTTTTGGTTTTGGTTTAGAGTAAATTCTTAACTGGGGTAACCCTTAAGGCACTTAGATGTAAACTAAAGATGTTCCACTTTCCCAGGTCATTTTTATGCAATAGACTAGAGTCTAATAGTCTGTATGCATGCTACTGACCTCCAGTAAAACTCATGCAAAACCTAAATGTCTCACCATGTCTATGAACAGTCACTGCATGTGCTATGAGCAAAGACTCAGGAATCTCTTATCTACAAAAACACCTTGCGAGGATACCAACTTTATAACTGCTAACTGCTAGTATGTCTATACAACACACACACACATACACACACACATACACACACACACATACGCACACACACACAACACACACACACACACACACACACACACACACACACAAACATATGTATGGATTCACATATACTCCAACACATGTCCTTTGCCTCTTTGACAACAGTTGTTCTAAAAGAATAAAGTGATACCTCTTTTTTTTTTTTTTTTTTTACTTACCTTTCCCTGATATTGAGTTTCTTTGCCTATATGTGTTGGAATTCTGTGTGACTTCTTTTGAAAAAAATATCTGTTTCATTCCTTTTTCCATGTTCTTCCTAGTGAATTAAAAGAGTTTCTTATATACTTTGCATGTTAATCTGTAATTGGAATTAGCTCACAGGTATTTTCTCCAATTATATGAATTGATTTTCATTTTCTTGATTATTTTCTATGCTATGCAGAAACTTTATTATTCCCATCTTGTTTTCCTTGTTCCTTTTTGTTTCTCTTGCCCATGCTTTTGTTATCTTGTCCATGGTAAATGTAAAAGATGTAGTGTTTTTGTTGTGTGTGTGCTAAGACAAGCCCTCACTATGTATCCTAGGTGGGCATCAGAATCATGATCATGACTCAGCTTCTTGAGTGCTGGGATCACAGGCATGCACTACAAATCTAGCTCACAGACAATCTTAATAAACTTTGCTCTACACTTTACTCTAGATATTTTGCACTTTTCCATCTTAATGTTTTGGTTCATTTTATAGTTTTAGGCAACAGTTAAATTTGATTTCATTTTGATGGCTTCATTCTGTAATCTCATAATTTGTCTCTAATTATTCATCATAGATCATATATATTAGTCTAACAGTACTGCCAGACTTGTAGTAGAATAAAGGATAAGGAACATTTGAAACTTACATTTCAATTCCAGAATTTAACATATCCTAAAAGGTAATAGACGAGGGTGGAAGATTCAAGTATGTGGTATTGCCAATAGTAGCATGAACACTTACATAGCCAGAAAAAAAAAGTTCAGAGAGGTGTCAATTTCCAATGCTTTCATGGATATTCAAGGAAGACACATTGGAAGAGAATGTAATTCTGTTTGCTGTGAACTCATGAAAGCTCCCTAAATCAGCAATGACTATCAAGGAACAAAATGTTGCTTCTCATGTTCTCCCTAGTCCTGGATTTACCCCATATTAACACCTCCTGACCTCCTGTGCAAGATGTGAGTATGTGAAGATTCAAGACCATTGCTAATGGTAGAGGAGGGGACAAGGGCTCAAGAACTCCTGCATTTCCTGATTCCAGCATATTTCTGTAACACTGTGGGGTTGTCTAAGATGAAAAGGAGAGGATGAAAAAATGTGTGTAGAAAAGCATGAAGGAAAGAAAACCTTTAAGAGTAGTAGGAATTTAAGGCAGGAGAAATTATTAGAGTGAAGTCTCTGAGGTTCCAGAAAGTATGTGGAAAGACAAAAGACATCTGTGAGAACAACCAGAAAAAAGATTTTTTACAATAAAACATAGTGAAAACCTATGCTGTAAATTAAACCCTTGAATTCTTTTCTGAATGATAAGGAATGGGTATCAGAGATTTCCCATAGAGTAGCTGTTTACCATCTCATCACCTATCAGGAAGCACCAGATACCGGTTTATTAGCTCCAAGTCAAGTCGGATAACTGTTTTCTGAATACCCATTTATTTTTATATTTAATTTTTAATCAATTTAATTAAAATAGAATGACATGACTTTCACCCTCCCTTTCTTTCCTCCAGCATATCCCAGTTACTTCATATCTTAAATGTTTCACATTAATCCTTCCAAGAAACACAATTAAAACACACCATTGCAACAAAAGTACGTATCTTTTAATAGAGAGAAGGTAGAAGCCCAAAAATCTTCATCATTTTCCCCACAAATGACAGCTTTTCTCTGGAGAAAAGTAAGCTTTGTGCATAAACAAGAGCAGGAACATGGGTTTAGTGGTACTTGTGAGCCAGGGCAGTGGCCACACCAGCCACCACCTTCTGATAGGCAGCCTGTGCAGCGGGGGTGAAATCCTTGCCCAGGTGGCGGGACAGCACAATCACGATCATATTGCCCAGGAGCTGTGGGAAGATGGAATAGGCGTCAACACGATAGTAGAGAAAACACCAGACACTTCAGGCTCATTTCAAATGGCACTTTCGGTTCTAACCTTAAAACACAGGCAGAATGACAGCTGAATCTTACTGGGAGATTTTGATAAGAATTCTTCTATGACAAGCAGAATTTATATGCAAAACATATTCTATCCTATGTCCTAGCCAGAAATCCAATTATGTCTGTTATTCTTTAGACCTGTGCAAAGAAGCAGGGAATCGCTTATCTTCCTTGTTCTCAAAGCAAATTACCAGGAAATACTTGAAAGAAAACAAAATAAAGAAACCAAAAAAGTAGACAAAAAAGAAATACATTTTAAAACTACAACTGAAAATTACAGTTTACTGGAGAAAAAGGAAAACACAACATAGAAGGACAAAGTGAGAGGACATGATGACTGGAGTGGAGGGTGAAATGACCACTCTCCTCAGCACTCCATGGGGGAACAAGCAGACACCTTCCATCTAAACTGCTCCCTAGAATCTCTTCCTTCCCCTCTCCTTCTGGCAGGAAGATAAGCACAGAAACTAGAAGAAGGAAACATAGGCAGACCCATCAGACTCACCTTGAAGTTCTCGGGATCCACATGCAGTTTGTCACAGTGGAGCTCACTCAGGCTGGCAAAGGTGCCCTTGAGGTTGTCCAGGTGTTTCAGGCCTTCACCAAAGGATTCGATCACCTTCTTGCCATGGCCCTTCACCTTGGCGTTACTCATGATAGCAGAGGCAGAGGAAAGGTCTCCAAAGCTGTCAAAGAACCTCTGGGTCCAAGGGTAGACTGTCAGCATCCTAAGAAGGAGAGAACAGACAGAGGATGCTGGAAGTTATTGCCCGTGGTCAGCAGACCTCCATCTCCATGCACCTAACTTCCATTTGTGAGTTGTCTTGTAACCTGAATACCAACCTGCCCAGGGACTCAGCACCAATTTCAACAGGTTTCACCTTTCCCCACAGGCCGGTGACCAGAGCCTTCTCAGCATCAGTCAGGTGCACCATGGTGTCTGTTTCTGAGGTTGCTAGTCAACACAAGAGTATCAAAAGCAAATGTAAGCAGCAACTAGTCCTGCTCTACTTTATATGCCCTGCCCTGGCTCCTGCCCTCTCTGCTTGCTTGAGTAGATTGGCTAGTGCCAGGGTGTGGCTCTTCAGGGTGAGGCTTCAGTGATGACAGCCATCCCTACCCAGGGTGGATATGGCACAGGCTTATTCTGGCTTGAACTGCACACAATTAGACCTGAACACCACCAGCTAGGATGGACTTGGCGGTGTGCCAGAGACTGTTACTTTGAAGTTTAATTCTCTTGCTCATAACACACCTAAAAAATAGCACCATTATGAATCTCAAGTTAACGTTTGAGGACAGTAACTCCATAAATCAGATAAATCTCTATTGCAGCAAATGGCATCATTGGGGCATTCGTAAAATTATCAACATTAAGACAAAAATAATTGCCACTTTTAATAAATGTAACCTTCTTTTCTTCAGATTAAAATTTTTGAGGCATATCTGCAAAACCAAGATGTATTATCTTATGCTGTCTATAAGCAATCTAAAATTTCATCACTTGTTTTCATAAAGTCCAGTGTTGGGAGCATTGGTTTAAAGTAGATTGCTATTCCTACCTAGCCACCAGTGTCAGACCGTCATCATATTCAGAGCTTACATCTCTGAGGTTCAGCTACTGAACATGCAACGGGACCATTACCTGATATCATAAAGCTCAGTACATTTTGTGGAAAATACTCATGCATTCATTTGCGTATATATAAGGATTGTTTTGACTAAACATTTTAAACAATTAAGCCTTATTTGCAACCACAAAATTTAATGTGCCTATATTTAGTGTGCTTTGATAGCAAAAAAAAAAAAAAAAACACTGCATCAATACAATCTAAAAAGGGGAAAGTCTTGTCTGATTACTCAATTACTCAACATAATATAGAATTATACCAAGGTTGCATATCAATGTGACCAGAGTATGTGCTGTACTAGATGGGTCAGAACTGCCCAAAACACAACAAGTTCAAGAAATAATGAACACCTTCTGCCATTTCCTGCTTCTTTTCCTGTCTTCTGATGCAAGCTTCGTTTGAGCCTAATTGTGTACTTACTTGCTTCTGTTAGAATCTGAAGATACTTAATAGTTTAGGAGAAAAGGCAACAGCAAGGAGATTCCTAGAGTCCAGACAGCAATCTGGACCACTTACTTATTCCTCTTTGTTAGGTATCTCTTGGGTCCAAGAGATGTTTAGCCCAAGAGCAGTGAGTTGTAGCTTACCATGGAAGAATTGCCCAGCACTGGTGCCTCCCCTGAGAGCTCCCTGCCTTCTCCTCCTCCAGAGTCTGAGACATTTCCTCTGCTTAGCCTTCCCAGTCACTAAAATTAACACCTGTACATGGTTTTTTGCAGGTTAGTAATTTGCACTAACACAGTCATATGCTGTTCCACAGAGGCATCTACAGTAGTAGGACTCTAAATACCATGCAGGGCAGACTTGCTGCATGATTTTTAGAAGGCACTATAACGAGTCCTTTTTCATCATAAATTATTTCAAATATTAAGGCTCTTTGTGTTTCATTCTGTTCCCTACCTCTCACGATAGAATTAGTCAAGATTACAAGGCTCCAAGAATTCATTAAGATGGCATAGAAATCATTTTTGCTTTTGAGTATTTATTATTTTAATTGTGTTAAGAGATTAATTTTTATTTTGTAAATTATGTGTCTATAAGCCAGTATAGGTTATATGGAGTCTAGAGGGATCAGGTTCCCCTGAACCTGGAGTAAAGGCTACTGTGAGCTGCTATTATGAGGTTAATGTGGATGCTGGGAACTGAACTCCAGCCATCTCTCTATTCCAATTACCCAGCTTTCCTATAAAGACCAGGACTACCTGCCTAAGGATGTACCCTCAGGTGGCCTTCTTGCATGAGTTAATAATCCTCCGGAAGTGTGCCCACAGGCTAATTGCATGTAGGCGATTTCTTCAGTTGAGACTTTCTTCTCAGATGACTCTAGGTTGTTTCAGGATAACCCTTAAAGCTAACAGGGATACACATTTATCACCACCCTTGTAAAGTCATTTCTGGAAAGATCCCTTTGCCTACCTGTAGGGGGTAGAAGAGATCCATTGATTTCCTTTTTCCCCCCCTCCTTCCTCATTTCTTAAAGGATACTTGAAGCAAGTCTGTTTTTAGATGTGGTCAGGTCAGCTAGGGTTTTGGCAAGGCTGAAAACATAGATAAGAAGCTCCTGCAAAGGTGCTCTAAAGAACTGGGTCTTAGAGGTTCCATATATGCTGATACCAGACAGAACAGCTGACCACAAACTTAAGAGACTGGAAAATACCAATGTGCATTGTTATGACTATTATATTGTAAATGCTCTATTTAGACACTCATATGTTTTCTAGTATTTTATTCACTGTATATTTTTCCCTCTGAAGCTGACTGAGAAGATGGCTCAAAACTTTCAAAACCTGTACCAATCACATCCTTGCTTCTTTTATGATTCTGTATATTCTTCTTGTTATTTGCATGATTGCAAGGCATCCTGCATTCCTCCATTATGCTGTCATAGCCAATGTGCACACAATCCACATAGCTAATGTGAAAAACCCAGTGATTAACAGCATGAAGACCCAGAGAGATATTTTTCTTGAAACAGCCAGAAATCCATTGTGCTCTCAGTCAGCCCACCTGGACTAGTTAATTATGAAAGGTTCAATACCAGCCCCAGGACATCCACATTTGAATCCTCTTTCTCATTTACTTATAAGAACTTAATAGGTATGTTCATTTTAATGCCACTCAAAACACCCGAAGATACTAAAGAGCTTTTAGAAAATAGATAAACTTATAAAACAAATTTACAAGGTAAAAATAATTTTAGACCAATTCTGGCTCTAATCTGTATAGGTGCTGTGGCTAAGTGTCTGTGCTCAGGATTAATGTGAATAAGAATGTAACTAGTACTGTTTGGTGGCTGCCAGAGTGTGAGACTCCCATCCACCTAAGGAACAAATTATATTTGACTTTGAGATAAAAGAGTACTTTCTATATTTCTATGATTTATCTGCTCTTCATCTTCCCTTTTCTCTCCTGAATATTGTCACTATTGGAGTGAAAAAACAGCTGGGTACTGTGAGCTTTGCCACATCAGGACCTTAACATTTTACCACTAGCTAAATAGATCTCCATTCATGTTTACTAATCTAGTGGTCAGTAATGCTTACCGGGCATTTCCTTTTCTTATTGTTTAATTTGAAAATCCCAGTGATGCTTATAAAGGGCAAAAACAAGAAGGGATGTTTTGAGGACTTGTAGAATAAAACAACATGGGGTAATGTGAGAGAAAACTAAAGAAAGATACCAAATGCAGTAGGTACCCATAACAGACTCCTCCTTATCTAAATTGTTTTATATAAAAGTTTGCCTAAAAGGGGTGCCTTAAATTATTAAACGATGTGGCTTATTTTCATTTCCATTTGTAGCCCAGTCATTTGCTCCCCTGAGCTATCAACATTTCTCTCCCCACCCTCCTTCTATGTGGCTGGCTGGTCTGTTTCAGCTTTCTCCCCTTTATTCCCTCAAGCACTCTAGGTACTGAATGAACAGGTTCTGTCAGGATGAAGCAGCAGTGAGTAGTGCTTTCATATCAACACATCACCACTTTGAGGACAGGACTGTCTTTGCTGATAAGGAAACTAGCAGTGAAGTCGCTATATCAATTAAAATACATCTTGCCTGGGTTCCTGGTTTCTGAAGTGTATATACCTATGAGATAGATAGATAGATAGATAGATAGATAGATAGATAGATAGATAGATATAGAGATTGAGATTCTGATTAAACCAGCCTAAGCACTAAGAACTAACAATTAACAGAAAACAAAAGATGATACATTATAAAATGTTTAAGACTACAGGAACAGCTTTAAATGACATCTAACTGCCTCTTATAATCTGTATTTGTTAGTAGTCTTCCAAACTGAAAAAAGTGGGCATGAGTCTAACTGCTGTGTGAAGGGTTTGTTGTTTGTTTGTTGTGGTTTTGGCAAGTTAGAAAGTTCATTTGTATCAATTAGTGGGTAGGTTGTGAAAATCTTCAGTTCCATATAAAACAAGAAGACATCACTTCCAGAACAGGTGAATATGGTTTTCATATTAGCAGATATGTGATCATAGAGGTCCAAGTTTTATAAATCAGCTTAACTCTCATAATAGGAACACATTTGACCGCTTACTGTTCAGCTAGTCACTATCCTCATTGACTTGATGTAGATGGATGGCTCACTGTGAGGAGAAGAACTAATGGTCTGCTACATGTGAAGGAACATTCAGAGTTTGATGGCTGGTTTTGTTTTTGTTTTGGTTTTGGTTTAGAGTAAATTCTTAACTGGGGTAACCCTTAAGGCACTTAGATGTAAACTAAAGATGTTCCACTTTCCCAGGTCATTTTTATGCAATAGACTAGAGTCTAATAGTCTGTATGCATGCTACTGACCTCCAGTAAAACTCATGCAAAACCTAAATGTCTCACCATGTCTATGAACAGTCACTGCATGTGCTATGAGCAAAGACTCAGGAATCTCTTATCTACAAAAACACCTTGCGAGGATACCAACTTTATAACTGCTAACTGCTAGTATGTCTATACAACACACACACACATACACACACACATACACACACACACATACGCACACACACACAACACACACACACACACACACACACACACACACACACAAACATATGTATGGATTCACATATACTCCAACACATGTCCTTTGCCTCTTTGACAACAGTTGTTCTAAAAGAATAAAGTGATACCTCTTTTTTTTTTTTTTTTTTACTTACCTTTCCCTGATATTGAGTTTCTTTGCCTATATGTGTTGGAATTCTGTGTGACTTCTTTTGAAAAAAATATCTGTTTCATTCCTTTTTCCATGTTCTTCCTAGTGAATTAAAAGAGTTTCTTATATACTTTGCATGTTAATCTGTAATTGGAATTAGCTCACAGGTATTTTCTCCAATTATATGAATTGATTTTCATTTTCTTGATTATTTTCTATGCTATGCAGAAACTTTATTATTCCCATCTTGTTTTCCTTGTTCCTTTTTGTTTCTCTTGCCCATGCTTTTGTTATCTTGTCCATGGTAAATGTAAAAGATGTAGTGTTTTTGTTGTGTGTGTGCTAAGACAAGCCCTCACTATGTATCCTAGGTGGGCATCAGAATCATGATCATGACTCAGCTTCTTGAGTGCTGGGATCACAGGCATGCACTACAAATCTAGCTCACAGACAATCTTAATAAACTTTGCTCTACACTTTACTCTAGATATTTTGCACTTTTCCATCTTAATGTTTTGGTTCATTTTATAGTTTTAGGCAACAGTTAAATTTGATTTCATTTTGATGGCTTCATTCTGTAATCTCATAATTTGTCTCTAATTATTCATCATAGATCATATATATTAGTCTAACAGTACTGCCAGACTTGTAGTAGAATAAAGGATAAGGAACATTTGAAACTTACATTTCAATTCCAGAATTTAACATATCCTAAAAGGTAATAGACGAGGGTGGAAGATTCAAGTATGTGGTATTGCCAATAGTAGCATGAACACTTACATAGCCAGAAAAAAAAAGTTCAGAGAGGTGTCAATTTCCAATGCTTTCATGGATATTCAAGGAAGACACATTGGAAGAGAATGTAATTCTGTTTGCTGTGAACTCATGAAAGCTCCCTAAATCAGCAATGACTATCAAGGAACAAAATGTTGCTTCTCATGTTCTCCCTAGTCCTGGATTTACCCCATATTAACACCTCCTGACCTCCTGTGCAAGATGTGAGTATGTGAAGATTCAAGACCATTGCTAATGGTAGAGGAGGGGACAAGGGCTCAAGAACTCCTGCATTTCCTGATTCCAGCATATTTCTGTAACACTGTGGGGTTGTCTAAGATGAAAAGGAGAGGATGAAAAAATGTGTGTAGAAAAGCATGAAGGAAAGAAAACCTTTAAGAGTAGTAGGAATTTAAGGCAGGAGAAATTATTAGAGTGAAGTCTCTGAGGTTCCAGAAAGTATGTGGAAAGACAAAAGACATCTGTGAGAACAACCAGAAAAAAGATTTTTTACAATAAAACATAGTGAAAACCTATGCTGTAAATTAAACCCTTGAATTCTTTTCTGAATGATAAGGAATGGGTATCAGAGATTTCCCATAGAGTAGCTGTTTACCATCTCATCACCTATCAGGAAGCACCAGATACCGGTTTATTAGCTCCAAGTCAAGTCGGATAACTGTTTTCTGAATACCCATTTATTTTTATATTTAATTTTTAATCAATTTAATTAAAATAGAATGACATGACTTTCACCCTCCCTTTCTTTCCTCCAGCATATCCCAGTTACTTCATATCTTAAATGTTTCACATTAATCCTTCCAAGAAACACAATTAAAACACACCATTGCAACAAAAGTACGTATCTTTTAATAGAGAGAAGGTAGAAGCCCAAAAATCTTCATCATTTTCCCCACAAATGACAGCTTTTCTCTGGAGAAAAGTAAGCTTTGTGCATAAACAAGAGCAGGAACATGGGTTTAGTGGTACTTGTGAGCCAGGGCAGTGGCCACACCAGCCACCACCTTCTGATAGGCAGCCTGTGCAGCGGGGGTGAAATCCTTGCCCAGGTGGCGGGACAGCACAATCACGATCATATTGCCCAGGAGCTGTGGGAAGATGGAATAGGCGTCAACACGATAGTAGAGAAAACACCAGACACTTCAGGCTCATTTCAAATGGCACTTTCGGTTCTAACCTTAAAACACAGGCAGAATGACAGCTGAATCTTACTGGGAGATTTTGATAAGAATTCTTCTATGACAAGCAGAATTTATATGCAAAACATATTCTATCCTATGTCCTAGCCAGAAATCCAATTATGTCTGTTATTCTTTAGACCTGTGCAAAGAAGCAGGGAATCGCTTATCTTCCTTGTTCTCAAAGCAAATTACCAGGAAATACTTGAAAGAAAACAAAATAAAGAAACCAAAAAAAGTAGACAAAAAAGAAATACATTTTAAAACTACAACTGAAAATTACAGTTTACTGGAGAAAAAGGAAAACACAACATAGAAGGACAAAGTGAGAGGACATGATGACTGGAGTGGAGGGTGAAATGACCACTCTCCTCAGCACTCCATGGGGGAACAAGCAGACACCTTCCATCTAAACTGCTCCCTAGAATCTCTTCCTTCCCCTCTCCTTCTGGCAGGAAGATAAGCACAGAAACTAGAAGAAGGAAACATAGGCAGACCCATCAGACTCACCTTGAAGTTCTCGGGATCCACATGCAGTTTGTCACAGTGGAGCTCACTCAGGCTGGCAAAGGTGCCCTTGAGGTTGTCCAGGTGTTTCAGGCCTTCACCAAAGGATTCGATCACCTTCTTGCCATGGCCCTTCACCTTGGCGTTACTCATGATAGCAGAGGCAGAGGAAAGGTCTCCAAAGCTGTCAAAGAACCTCTGGGTCCAAGGGTAGACTGTCAGCATCCTAAGAAGGAGAGAACAGACAGAGGATGCTGGAAGTTATTGCCCGTGGTCAGCAGACCTCCATCTCCATGCACCTAACTTCCATTTGTGAGTTGTCTTGTAACCTGAATACCAACCTGCCCAGGGACTCAGCACCAATTTCAACAGGTTTCACCTTTCCCCACAGGCCGGTGACCAGAGCCTTCTCAGCATCAGTCAGGTGCACCATGGTGTCTGTTTCTGAGGTTGCTAGTCAACACAAGAGTATCAAAAGCAAATGTAAGCAGCAACTAGTCCTGCTCTACTTTATATGCCCTGCCCTGGCTCCTGCCCTCTCTGCTTGCTTGAGTAGATTGGCTAGTGCCAGGGTGTGGCTCTTCAGGGTGAGGCTTCAGTGATGACAGCCATCCCTACCCAGGGTGGATATGGCACAGGCTTATTCTGGCTTGAACTGCACACAATTAGACCTGAACACCACCAGCTAGGATGGACTTGGCGGTGTGCCAGAGACTGTTACTTTGAAGTTTAATTCTCTTGCTCATAACACACCTAAAAAATAGCACCATTATGAATCTCAAGTTAACGTTTGAGGACAGTAACTCCATAAATCAGATAAATCTCTATTGCAGCAAATGGCATCATTGGGGCATTCGTAAAATTATCAACATTAAGACAAAAATAATTGCCACTTTTAATAAATGTAACCTTCTTTTCTTCAGATTAAAATTTTTGAGGCATATCTGCAAAACCAAGATGTATTATCTTATGCTGTCTATAAGCAATCTAAAATTTCATCACTTGTTTTCATAAAGTCCAGTGTTGGGAGCATTGGTTTAAAGTAGATTGCTATTCCTACCTAGCCACCAGTGTCAGACCGTCATCATATTCAGAGCTTACATCTCTGAGGTTCAGCTACTGAACATGCAACGGGACCATTACCTGATATCATAAAGCTCAGTACATTTTGTGGAAAATACTCATGCATTCATTTGCGTATATATAAGGATTGTTTTGACTAAACATTTTAAACAATTAAGCCTTATTTGCAACCACAAAATTTAATGTGCCTATATTTAGTGTGCTTTGATAGCAAAAAAAAAAAAAAAAACACTGCATCAATACAATCTAAAAAGGGGAAAGTCTTGTCTGATTACTCAATTACTCAACATAATATAGAATTATACCAAGGTTGCATATCAATGTGACCAGAGTATGTGCTGTACTAGATGGGTCAGAACTGCCCAAAACACAACAAGTTCAAGAAATAATGAACACCTTCTGCCATTTCCTGCTTCTTTTCCTGTCTTCTGATGCAAGCTTCGTTTGAGCCTAATTGTGTACTTACTTGCTTCTGTTAGAATCTGAAGATACTTAATAGTTTAGGAGAAAAGGCAACAGCAAGGAGATTCCTAGAGTCCAGACAGCAATCTGGACCACTTACTTATTCCTCTTTGTTAGGTATCTCTTGGGTCCAAGAGATGTTTAGCCCAAGAGCAGTGAGTTGTAGCTTACCATGGAAGAATTGCCCAGCACTGGTGCCTCCCCTGAGAGCTCCCTGCCTTCTCCTCCTCCAGAGTCTGAGACATTTCCTCTGCTTAGCCTTCCCAGTCACTAAAATTAACACCTGTACATGGTTTTTTGCAGGTTAGTAATTTGCACTAACACAGTCATATGCTGTTCCACAGAGGCATCTACAGTAGTAGGACTCTAAATACCATGCAGGGCAGACTTGCTGCATGATTTTTAGAAGGCACTATAACGAGTCCTTTTTCATCATAAATTATTTCAAATATTAAGGCTCTTTGTGTTTCATTCTGTTCCCTACCTCTCACGATAGAATTAGTCAAGATTACAAGGCTCCAAGAATTCATTAAGATGGCATAGAAATCATTTTTGCTTTTGAGTATTTATTATTTTAATTGTGTTAAGAGATTAATTTTTATTTTGTAAATTATGTGTCTATAAGCCAGTATAGGTTATATGGAGTCTAGAGGGATCAGGTTCCCCTGAACCTGGAGTAAAGGCTACTGTGAGCTGCTATTATGAGGTTAATGTGGATGCTGGGAACTGAACTCCAGCCATCTCTCTATTCCAATTACCCAGCTTTCCTATAAAGACCAGGACTACCTGCCTAAGGATGTACCCTCAGGTGGCCTTCTTGCATGAGTTAATAATCCTCCGGAAGTGTGCCCACAGGCTAATTGCATGTAGGCGATTTCTTCAGTTGAGACTTTCTTCTCAGATGACTCTAGGTTGTTTCAGGATAACCCTTAAAGCTAACAGGGATACACATTTATCACCACCCTTGTAAAGTCATTTCTGGAAAGATCCCTTTGCCTACCTGTAGGGGGTAGAAGAGATCCATTGATTTCCTTTTTCCCCCCCTCCTTCCTCATTTCTTAAAGGATACTTGAAGCAAGTCTGTTTTTAGATGTGGTCAGGTCAGCTAGGGTTTTGGCAAGGCTGAAAACATAGATAAGAAGCTCCTGCAAAGGTGCTCTAAAGAACTGGGTCTTAGAGGTTCCATATATGCTGATACCAGACAGAACAGCTGACCACAAACTTAAGAGACTGGAAAATACCAATGTGCATTGTTATGACTATTATATTGTAAATGCTCTATTTAGACACTCATATGTTTTCTAGTATTTTATTCACTGTATATTTTTCCCTCTGAAGCTGACTGAGAAGATGGCTCAAAACTTTCAAAACCTGTACCAATCACATCCTTGCTTCTTTTATGATTCTGTATATTCTTCTTGTTATTTGCATGATTGCAAGGCATCCTGCATTCCTCCATTATGCTGTCATAGCCAATGTGCACACAATCCACATAGCTAATGTGAAAAACCCAGTGATTAACAGCATGAAGACCCAGAGAGATATTTTTCTTGAAACAGCCAGAAATCCATTGTGCTCTCAGTCAGCCCACCTGGACTAGTTAATTATGAAAGGTTCAATACCAGCCCCAGGACATCCACATTTGAATCCTCTTTCTCATTTACTTATAAGAACTTAATAGGTATGTTCATTTTAATGCCACTCAAAACACCCGAAGATACTAAAGAGCTTTTAGAAAATAGATAAACTTATAAAACAAATTTACAAGGTAAAAATAATTTTAGACCAATTCTGGCTCTAATCTGTATAGGTGCTGTGGCTAAGTGTCTGTGCTCAGGATTAATGTGAATAAGAATGTAACTAGTACTGTTTGGTGGCTGCCAGAGTGTGAGACTCCCATCCACCTAAGGAACAAATTATATTTGACTTTGAGATAAAAGAGTACTTTCTATATTTCTATGATTTATCTGCTCTTCATCTTCCCTTTTCTCTCCTGAATATTGTCACTATTGGAGTGAAAAAACAGCTGGGTACTGTGAGCTTTGCCACATCAGGACCTTAACATTTTACCACTAGCTAAATAGATCTCCATTCATGTTTACTAATCTAGTGGTCAGTAATGCTTACCGGGCATTTCCTTTTCTTATTGTTTAATTTGAAAATCCCAGTGATGCTTATAAAGGGCAAAAACAAGAAGGGATGTTTTGAGGACTTGTAGAATAAAACAACATGGGGTAATGTGAGAGAAAACTAAAGAAAGATACCAAATGCAGTAGGTACCCATAACAGACTCCTCCTTATCTAAATTGTTTTATATAAAAGTTTGCCTAAAAGGGGTGCCTTAAATTATTAAACGATGTGGCTTATTTTCATTTCCATTTGTAGCCCAGTCATTTGCTCCCCTGAGCTATCAACATTTCTCTCCCCACCCTCCTTCTATGTGGCTGGCTGGTCTGTTTCAGCTTTCTCCCCTTTATTCCCTCAAGCACTCTAGGTACTGAATGAACAGGTTCTGTCAGGATGAAGCAGCAGTGAGTAGTGCTTTCATATCAACACATCACCACTTTGAGGACAGGACTGTCTTTGCTGATAAGGAAACTAGCAGTGAAGTCGCTATATCAATTAAAATACATCTTGCCTGGGTTCCTGGTTTCTGAAGTGTATATACCTATGAGATAGATAGATAGATAGATAGATAGATAGATAGATAGATAGATATAGAGATTGAGATTCTGATTAAACCAGCCTAAGCACTAAGAACTAACAATTAACAGAAAACAAAAGATGATACATTATAAAATGTTTAAGACTACAGGAACAGCTTTAAATGACATCTAACTGCCTCTTATAATCTGTATTTGTTAGTAGTCTTCCAAACTGAAAAAAGTGGGCATGAGTCTAACTGCTGTGTGAAGGGTTTGTTGTTTGTTTGTTGTGGTTTTGGCAAGTTAGAAAGTTCATTTGTATCAATTAGTGGGTAGGTTGTGAAAATCTTCAGTTCCATATAAAACAAGAAGACATCACTTCCAGAACAGGTGAATATGGTTTTCATATTAGCAGATATGTGATCATAGAGGTCCAAGTTTTATAAATCAGCTTAACTCTCATAATAGGAACACATTTGACCGCTTACTGTTCAGCTAGTCACTATCCTCATTGACTTGATGTAGATGGATGGCTCACTGTGAGGAGAAGAACTAATGGTCTGCTACATGTGAAGGAACATTCAGAGTTTGATGGCTGGTTTTGTTTTTGTTTTGGTTTTGGTTTAGAGTAAATTCTTAACTGGGGTAACCCTTAAGGCACTTAGATGTAAACTAAAGATGTTCCACTTTCCCAGGTCATTTTTATGCAATAGACTAGAGTCTAATAGTCTGTATGCATGCTACTGACCTCCAGTAAAACTCATGCAAAACCTAAATGTCTCACCATGTCTATGAACAGTCACTGCATGTGCTATGAGCAAAGACTCAGGAATCTCTTATCTACAAAAACACCTTGCGAGGATACCAACTTTATAACTGCTAACTGCTAGTATGTCTATACAACACACACACACATACACACACACATACACACACACACATACGCACACACACACAACACACACACACACACACACACACACACACACACACACAAACATATGTATGGATTCACATATACTCCAACACATGTCCTTTGCCTCTTTGACAACAGTTGTTCTAAAAGAATAAAGTGATACCTCCTTTTTTTTTTTTTTTTACTTACCTTTCCCTGATATTGAGTTTCTTTGCCTATATGTGTTGGAATTCTGTGTGACTTCTTTTGAAAAAAATATCTGTTTCATTCCTTTTTCCATGTTCTTCCTAGTGAATTAAAAGAGTTTCTTATATACTTTGCATGTTAATCTGTAATTGGAATTAGCTCACAGGTATTTTCTCCAATTATATGAATTGATTTTCATTTTCTTGATTATTTTCTATGCTATGCAGAAACTTTATTATTCCCATCTTGTTTTCCTTGTTCCTTTTTGTTTCTCTTGCCCATGCTTTTGTTATCTTGTCCATGGTAAATGTAAAAGATGTAGTGTTTTTGTTGTGTGTGTGCTAAGACAAGCCCTCACTATGTATCCTAGGTGGGCATCAGAATCATGATCATGACTCAGCTTCTTGAGTGCTGGGATCACAGGCATGCACTACAAATCTAGCTCACAGACAATCTTAATAAACTTTGCTCTACACTTTACTCTAGATATTTTGCACTTTTCCATCTTAATGTTTTGGTTCATTTTATAGTTTTAGGCAACAGTTAAATTTGATTTCATTTTGATGGCTTCATTCTGTAATCTCATAATTTGTCTCTAATTATTCATCATAGATCATATATATTAGTCTAACAGTACTGCCAGACTTGTAGTAGAATAAAGGATAAGGAACATTTGAAACTTACATTTCAATTCCAGAATTTAACATATCCTAAAAGGTAATAGACGAGGGTGGAAGATTCAAGTATGTGGTATTGCCAATAGTAGCATGAACACTTACAAAGCCAGAAAAAAAAAGTTCAGAGAGGTGTCAATTTCCAATGCTTTCATGGATATTCAAGGAAGACACATTGGAAGAGAATGTAATTCTGTTTGCTGTGAACTCATGAAAGCTCCCTAAATCAGCAATGACTATCAAGGAACAAAATGTTGCTTCTCATGTTCTCCCTAGTCCTGGATTTACCCCATATTAACACCTCCTGACCTCCTGTGCAAGATGTGAGTATGTGAAGATCCACGACCATTGCTAATGGTAGAGGAGGGGACAAGGGCTCAAGAACTCCTGCTTTTCATGTTTCCAGCATATTTCTGTAACACTGTGGGATTGTCTAACATAAAAAGAGGACAGGAGAGGATGAAAAAATGTGTGTAGAAAAGCATGGAGGGAAGAAAACTTTTAAGAGTAGTAGGAATTTAAGGCAGGAAAAATGATTATAGTGAAGTCTCTGAGGTTCCAGAAAGTATGTGGAAAGACAAAAGACATCTGTGAGAACAACCAGAAAAAAGATTTTTTACAATAAAACATAGTGAAAACCTATGCTGTAAATTAAACCCTTGAATTCTTCTCTGAATGATAAGGAATGGGCATCAGAGAATTCCCATAGAGTAGCTGTTTACCATCTCATCACCTATCAGGAAGCACCAGATACCAGTTTATTAGCTCAAAGTCAAATCGGATAACTGTTTTCTGAATACCCATTTATTTTTATATTTAATTTTTAATCAATTTAATTAAAATAGAATGACATGACTTTCACCCTCCCTTTCTTTCCTCCAGCATATCCCAGTTATTTCATATCTTAAATGTTTCACATTAATCCTTCCAAGAAACACAATTAAAACACACCATTGCAACGAAAGTACGTATCTTTTAATAGAGAGAAAGTAGAAGCCCAAAAATTTTCATCATTTTCCCCACAAATGACAGTTTTTCTCTGGAGAAAAGTAAGCTTTGTGCATAAACAAGAGCAGGAACATGGGTTTAGTGGTACTTGTGAGCCAGGGCAGTGGCCACACCAGCCACCACCTTCTGATAGGCAGCTTGTGCAGCGGGGGTGAAATCCTTGCCCAGGTGATGGGACAGCACAATCACGATCATATTGCCCAGGAGCTGTGGGAAGATGGAATAGGCGTCAACACGATAGTAGAGAAAACACCAGACACTTCAGGCTCATTTCAAATGGCACTTTCGGTTCTAACCTTAAAACACAGGCAGAATGACAGCTGAATCTTACTGGGAGATTTTGATAAGAATTCTTCTATGACAAGTAGAATTTATATGCAAAACATATTCTATCCTATGTCCTAGCCAGAAAGCCAATTATCTCTGTTATTCTTTAGACCTGTGCAAAGAAGCAGGGAATCGCTTATCTTCCTTGTTCTCAAAGCAAATTACCAGGAAATACTTGAAAGAAAACAAAATAAAGAAACCAAAAAAAGTAGACAAAAAAGAAATACATTTTAAAACTACAACTGAAAATTACAGTTTACTGGAGAAAAAGGAAAACACAACATAGAAGGACAAAGTGAGAGGACATGATGACTGGGAGTGGAGGGTGAAATGACCACTCTCCTCAGCACTCCATGGGGGAACAAGCAGACACCTTCCATCTAAACTGCTCCCTAGAATCTCTTCCTTCCCCTCTCCTTCTGGCAGGAAGATAAGCACAGAAACTAGAAGAAGGAAACATGGGCAGACCCATCAGACTCACCTTGAAGTTCTCGGGATCCACATGCAGTTTGTCACAGTGGAGCTCACTCAGGCTGGCAAAGGTGCCCTTGAGGTTGTCCAGGTGTTTCAGGCCTTCACCAAAGGAGTCGATCACCTTCTTGCCATGGCCCTTCACCTTGGGGTTACTCATGATAGCAGAGGCAGAGGAAAGGTCTCCAAAGCTGTCAAAGAACCTCTGGGTCCAAGGGTAGACTGTCAGCAGCCTAGGAAGGAGAGAACAGACAGAGGATGCTGGAAGTTATTGCCCGTGGTCAGCAGACCTCCATCTCCATGCACCCAACTTCCACTTATGAGTTGTCTTGTAACCTGAATACCAACCTGCCCAGGGACTCAGCACCAATTTCTTCAGGTTTCACCTTTCCCCACAGGCCGGTGACCAGAGCCTTCTCAGCATCAGTCAGGTGCACCATGGTGTCTGTTTCTGAGGTTGCTAGTCAACACAAGAGTATCGAGAGCAAATATAAGCAACAACTGTTCCTGCTCTACTTTATATGCCCTGCCCTGGCTCCTGCCCTCTCTGCTTGCTTGAGTAGATTGGCTAGTGCCTGGGTGTGGCTCTTCAGGGTGAGGCTTCAGTGATGAGAGCCATCCCTACTCAGGATGGACATGGCACAGGCTTATTCTGGCTGGGGCTGCACACAATTGGACCTGAACACCACCAGCTAGGATGGACTTGGCTATTGGTGAAATTATTAAGGCCACTCCACGTAGTTAAAAGGGAGGTTTATTTTGTGGGCTAACTTACAAATAAAGGGGTAGGTTGCAGGGTCTGGCAAAGGTATAGCGCAGTCCGGCGGTGTTCTCTGGAGAACTCTGCTCAGTCTACCTCCAGTGCCCAGGGTCCCGGACCAAGAGAGCTACCTCCTCCTGATCCTCGGTCTTCCACTCCCTCCTCTGCCCCGCCTTGTGGGCATGATCATTACCGAAGCCTCAATGGGGGTTGGAACTTCCAGGCCAATGCTGAGATGGCTATCCACTACACTTGGCTGTGTGCCAGAGACTGTTACTTTGAAGTTTAATTCTCTTGCTCATAACACACCTAAAAAATAGCACCATTATGAATCTCAAGTTAACGTTTGAGGACAGTAACTCCATAAATCAGATAAATCTCTATGCAGCAAATGGCAACATTGGGGCATTTGTAAATTTACCAGCATTAAGACAAAAATATTTGCCACTTTTAATAAATGTTACCTTCTTTTCTTCAGATTAAAATTTTTGAGGCATATCTGCAAAACCAAGATGTATTATCTTATGCTGTCTATAAGCAATCTGTAGTCTAAAATCATCACTTGTTTTCATAAAGTCCAGTGATGGAAGCATTGGTTTAAAGTAGACTGCTATTCCTACCTAGCCACCAGTGTCAGACCGTCATCATATTCAGAGCTTACATCTCTGAGGTTCAGCTACTGAACATGCAACGGGACCATTACCTGATATCATAAAGCTCAGTACATTTTGTGGAAAATACTCATGCATTCATCTATGTATATGTAAGAATTGTTTTGACTAAACATTTTAAACAACTAAGCCTTATTTGCAACCACAAAATTTAATGTGCCTATATTTAGTGTGCTTTGATAGAAAAAAAAATGGCCACTGCATGAATACAATCTATAATAGGGAACGTCTTGTCTGATTACTCAATTACTCAACATAATATAGAATTATACCAAGGTTGCATATCAATGTGACCAGAGTATGTGCTATACTAGATGGGTCAGAACTGCCCAAAACACAACAAGTTCAAGAAATAATGAACACCTTCTGCCATTTCCTGCTTCTTTTCCTGTCTTCTGATGCAAGCTTCGTTTGAGCATAATTGTGTACTTACTTGCTTCTGTTAGAATCTGAAGATACTTAATAGGTTAGGAGAAAAGGCAACAGCAAGGAGATTCCTAGAGTCCAGACAGCAATCTGGACCACTTACTTATTCCTCTTTGTTAGGTATCTCTTGGGTCCAAGAGATGTTTAGCCCAAGAGCAGTGAGTTGTAGCTTACCATGGAAGAATTGCCCAGCACTGGTGCCTCCCCTGAGAGCTCCCTGCCTTCTCCTCCTCCAGAGTCTGAGACATTTCCTCTGCTTAGCCTTCCCAGTCACTAAAATTAACACCTGTACATGGTTTTTTGCAGGTTAGTAATTTGCACTAACACAGTCATATGCTGTTCCACAGAGGCATCTACAGTAGTAGGACTCTAAATACCATGCAGGGCAGACTTGCTGCATGATTTTTAGAAGGCACTATAACGAGTCCTTTTTCATCATAAATTATTTCAAATATTAAGGCTCTTTGTGTTTCATTCTGTTCCCTACCTCTCACGATAGAATTAGTCAAGATTACAAGGCTCCAAGAATTCATTAAGATGGCATAGAAATCATTTTTGCTTTTGAGTATTTATTATTTTAATTGTGTTAAGAGATTAATTTTTATTTTGTAAATTATGTGTCTATAAGCCAGTATAGGTTATATGGAGACTAGAGGCATCAGATTGCCCTGAACCTGGAGTAAAGGCTACTGTGAGCTGGTATTATGAGGCTAATGTGGATGCTGGGAACTGAACTCCAGCTATCTCTCTATCCCAATTACCCAGCTTTCCTATAAAGACCAGGACTACCTGCCTAAGGACCACCCTCAGTGGGCTAGACCCTCTTGCATCAGTTAATAATCTTCCATAAGTGTGCCCACAGGCTAATTGCATGTAGGCAATTTCTTCAGTTGAGACTTTCTTCTCAGATGACTCTAGGTTGTTTCAGGATAACCCTTAAAGCTGACAGGGATACACATTTATCACCACCCTTGCAGTCATCCCTCTAAAGATTCCATTGCCTAACTGTAGGGGGCAGAAGAGGTACATTGATTTCTTTTTTTTTTTTTTTTTTTTTTTTTATTTCCTCCTTCCTCATTTCTTAAAGGATACTTGAAGCAAGTCTGTTTTTAGATGTGGTCAGGTCAGCTAGGGTTTTGGCAAGGCTGAAAACATAGATTAAAAAGCTCCTGCAAAGGTTTTCTAAAGAACTGGTTCTTAGAGGTTCCATATATGCTGATACCAGACAGAACAGCTGACCACAAACTTAAGAGACTGGAAAATACCAATGTGCATTGTTATGACTATTATTTTGTAAATGCTCTATTTAGACACTCATATGTTTTCTAGTATTTTATTTACTGTATATTTTTGCCTCTGAAGCTGACTGAGAAGATGGCTCAAAACTCTCAAAACCTGTACCACTCACATCCTGGCTTCTTTTATGATTCTGTGTATTCTTCTTGACATTTGCATGATTGCAAGGCATCCTGCATTCCTCCGTTATGCTGTCATAGCTAATGTGCACACAATCTACATAGCTAATGTGACAAACCCAGTGATTAACAGCATGAAGACCCAGAGAGACATTTTTCTTGAAACAGACAGAAATCCACTGTGCTCTCAGTCAGCCCACCTCGACTAGATTAGTTATGAAAGGTTCAATACCAGCCCCAGGACATCCACATGTGAATCCTCTTTTTCATTTACTTATAAGAACTTAATAGATATGTTCATTTTAATACCACTCAAAACACCAGAAAATACTAAAAAGCTTTTAGAAAATAGATAAACTTATAAAACAAATTGACAAGGTAAAAATAATTTTAGACCAATTCTGGCTCTAATCTGCATAGGTGCTGTGGCTATCTAAGTGTCTGTGCTCAGGATTAATGTGAATAATGATGTGACCAGTACTGTTTGGTGGCTGCCAGAGTGTGAGACTCCCATCCACCTAAGGAACAAATTATATTTGACTTTGATAAAAGAGAACTTTCTATATTTCTATGATTTATCTGCTCTTCATTCATCTTCCCTTTTCTCTCCTGAATATTGTCACTATTGGAGTGAAAAATCAGCTGGGTACTGTGAGCTTTGCCACATCAGGACCTTAACATTTTACCACTAGCTAAATAGATCTCCATTCATGTTTACTAATCTAGTGGTCAGTAATGCTTACCGGGCATTTCCTTTTCTTACTGTTTCATTTTAGAATCCCAGTGATGCTTATGAAGGGCAAAAACAAGAAGGGATGTTTTGAGAACTTGTAGAATAAAAACAACATGGGGTAATGTGAGAGAAAACTCAAGAAAGATACCAAATGCAGTAGGTACCCATAACAGACTCCTCCTTATCTAAATTGTTTTATATAAAAGTTTGCCTAAAAGGGGTGCCTTAAATTATTAAACGATGTGGCTTATTTTCATTTCTATTTGTAGCCCAGTCATTTGCTCCCCTGAGCTATCAACATTTCTCTCCCCACCCTCCTTCTATGTGGCTGGCTGGTCTGTTTCAGCTTTCTCCCCTTTATTCCCTCAAGCACTCTAGGTACTGAATGAACAGGTTCTGTCTTGAAGCAGCAGTGAGTAGTGCTTTCATATCAACACATCACCACTTTGAGGACAGGACTGTCTTTGCTGATAAGGAAACTAGCTGTGAAGTCGCTATATCAATTAAAATACATCTTGCCTGGGTTCCTGGTTTCTGAAGTGTATATACCTATGAGATGGAGAGAAAGACAGACAGAGAGTGAGAGCGGGTTGGCGGGGAGAGAGAGAAGGAACCTGCTCTCAGAATTACAGTCTTGGTGCAGTAGAAATCACCATACAGTCTTGTCTTCTTTTTCCTCCCAGGGTGTGCACTTTTTGCTTTCCTAACAATTCATGACGTAAGTGAACTATGCCTATTTTAGTGTACTAAATAAAAGTTCAGTCTCTGAACCTGGTGTGGGGAGTTTCTGATTAAATCAGCCTAAGCGCTAAGAATTAACAATTGACATAAAACAAAAGATGGTATATTTTATAATTATTATATCTATATGTACAGCTCTCAAATAACATGTACTGGCTCTCAACAATCTGTACTTTTTAATAGTCTTCTAAACCCTTAAAAAATTGGTTAATGAGCCCAACTGCTGTGTGAAGGTTTGTGGTTTGTTTGTTAAGTCTTTGGTAAGTTAGAAAGTTCACTTGTGTCAATTAGTGGGTAAGCTGTGAAAATCTTCAGTTCCATATGAATCAAGAAGACATCACTTCCAGAACAAGTGAATAGGGCTTTCATATTGACAAATATGGGATCGTGGAGGCCCATGTTTTATAAAATAGCTTCACTCTCTTAACAGGAACAAATTTTGACCCAGTGTACAGCTGGTCCCTATTCTCATTGACCTGATGTAGATGGCTGGTTCACTCAGCTGGTCCCTATCCTCATTGACCTGATATAGATGGATGGCTCACAGTGGAGAGAGAAACTAATGATCTGCCACATTCAGAGTTTGATGGGTGGTTTTGTTTTTGTTTTTATATAAAGTCACTTCTTAACTGGGGTAATCCCTAAGACACTTAGATCTAAACAGTATTGCCAGACTTGTAGTGGAATAAAGAATAAGGAACACTTGAAACTCATATTTTGTCTCCAGAATTTAGGAAATCCTAAAAGGTTATAGATGGGGGAAATGCAAGTGAGGTGTTGCTAATAGTAGTATGAACAGTTATATAGCTAGAAAGAAAATAGCTCACTAAAGACATTCTATTTTCCCAGGTCACTTTTCTTTTTTCTTTTCTTTTCTTTTCTTTTCTTTTCTTTTCTTTTCTTTTCTTTTCTTTTCTTTTCTTTTCTTTCTTTCTTTCTTTCTTTCTTTCTTTCTTTCTTTCTTTCTTTCTTTCTTTCTTTCTTTCTTTCTTTCTTTCTTTTTGGCTGAGGGTCAAACCCAGGGCCTTGCACTTGCTAGGCAAGCACTCTACCACTGAGCTAAATCCCCAACCCCCCCAGGTCACTTTTATGCAGCAGACTAGAGTGTGACCGTCTGTATGCATGCTATTGACCTCCAGTAAAGCTCATGCAAAACCTAAATGTCTCACCATGCCTATGAACAGTCACTGCATATGCTATGAGCAAAGACTGAGGAATCTCTTATCTACAAAAACACCTTGCAAGTCTGCCAACTTTATAACCTCTAACTGCTAGTATGTCTGTATAGTATACACACACACACACACACACACACACACACACACACACACACACACAAACACATATATATGCATTCACATATGCTCCAACACATGTCCTTTGCCTCTTTGACAACAGTTATTCTAGCAGAATAAAGTGATATCTCTGGGTGTTTTTTGACTTGCTTTTCCCTGATATTGAGTTTCTTTGCCTATATGTGTTGGAAAATTGTGTGACTTCTTTTGAATGAATATCTGTCCCATTCTTTTTTCAAGTTCATGTCTTTCTAGTGAATTATATGAGTTCCTTATATACTTTGCATATTAATCTGTAATTGGAATTAGCTCAGAGATGTTTTCTCCAATTTTATGAATTGATTTTCATTTTCTTGATTATTTTCAATGCTATGCAGAAACTTTATTATTCCCATCTTGTTTTACTTGTTCCTTTTTGTTTCTCTTGTCCACGCTTTTGTTATCTTGTCCATGGTAAATGTAAAAGATGTAGTGTTTTTGTTGTGTGTGTACTAAGACAAGCCCTCACTACGTATCCTAGGTGGGCATCAGAATCATGATCATGACTCAGCTTCTTGAGTGCTGGGATCACAGGCATGCACTACAAATCTAGCTCACAGACAATCTTAATAAACTTTGCTCTACACTTTACTCTAGATATTTTGCATTTTTCCATCTTAATGTTTTGGTTCATTTTATAGTTTTAGGCAACAGTTAAATTTGATTTCATTTTGATGGCTTCATTCTGTAATCTCATAATTTGTCTCTAATTATTCATCATTGATTTTATATCAGTCTAACAGTATTGTCAGACTTGTAGTAGAATAAAGAATAAGGAACACTTGAAACTCATATTTTGTCTCCAGAGTTTAGAAAACCCCAAAAGGTTATAGAATGGGGAAGTACAAGTGTGAGGTGTTGCTAATAATAGCATGAACAGTTATATTTAAAAAAAAAAAAAACAGAAACAAGTTGAGAGAAATGTCACTCTTCAACCCCTTCATATATATTCAAGACAGATACATTGGAAGAGAATATAATTCTGTTTGCTGTGATCTCATGAAAGCTCCCCTGTAGTGGGTAGTTTTTTGAGCCACACCCTGAAGCACTGCAAACACTGCCCCTCGTGAGGCACTGTAAGCTGTTACACCTGGTGATGACTTTGAGGTACCTGCCACTGGGGCATGGCCATCAGGGATCCTGAAGACCTGGGATGCATGTATGCCCCCTCTTTTGGCTACCTTGTGGTTTTGGATGCTGAGTTCTTGGATCAAGCCTTTCAGCATGGGACATAGCTCAGCTTTCCTGAACTCTACAAAAAAATCTCCCATGGTTGTGAGTTTGCCCCAAAATAAATTTATTTGACTGTAAATGAATTTCTTTTTCTTTTTCTTTTTTTAAGGCTCTGTGTAGCTTTGTGGCTTTCATGGAACTCACTCTGCAGTCCAGGTTGGCCTCAAGCTCACAGAGATCCACTGCCTCTGCCTCCTGAGTGCTGGGATTAAAGGTGTGTACCACCACCAAATGATCTTATTAAATAAAAAACACAGAGCCAAATGTAGGGGTGAAAGCTTTAGAGATCAGAGAAATAGGAATAGCCACAAGCTAACCTTACTCCACCAACTCTGCAGCTTCCATATGTGAGCTACTTCCTGTCTACCCAAGATACAGGCTTTACAAGGTAATAATGAAGACTTAAATAAAAGAAATCTTCCTTTGGAATCAGCTAACATACCACAAGAACTTCAGTCCATTAATAATTACTTACAAACAGATTGAATTCTATTGATAATAGATATAAATACTTAATGGATAAAACAATAACTCTACAGAGCAATGTTACCACTATTCAGATAATTTATAAGGAAGGAAGATTCTCAATAATTGATAAAATAAGGTCTATCAAATCATGTGTTTCAGAAGAACATTAAACATTGCATGATTCCATGAAATTTCTTGAAACCTTTACACAGAGGGGGTTCAAATGCTACAACAGAGCTTGGTTGCAAGCTCTGAAGGAATCTCTCAGTAAAGATGACAAGGAAGCTAATAAACAAAAGGCAAGGTCATATAGGTCATAATATCACCAGATAGTTATTACACAATGGTTTATCCCATTATCATCCATGAAAAGGCAGCAGATGATAAACATCCTGAGCCAGATGTAAAATATATTTTGCAACCTATTCTTATAACAGATTTCAAAACCATTAAGGAAGTGATAGTCACCTATGGTAAACACTCAACATACCTAAAACACATGTTAAATACATGGTCTTCTATAAATAGAATCATACCAGATGACTGAAATCAGTTAGCCTCAGCTGTTCTAGAATATAGCCAGTAGTTACAATGGAAAAGCTAGTTGAGAGTAGAAGTTAGGATCCTGGGACAGCAAGATAAGATCAGAGGTTTTGAGATATTCTAAGATCAAATTCTTGGTGAGGGACGTTTCACTGTTAGAAATGTATAAGCTAATTTTGATGAGTGTACCATATCCCTATGCTATACATCAGCTTTAAATGCTTGGGGAAAACTTCAAGAACCAGGGAAAACAACTGAGCTATATATAAAAATTTTCCAAGGGCCACAAGTATCATTTACCAATTTCTTACAAAGGTTGACTATGGCTGTAAGAAAGGCAATATCAGATGTAGAGAGCTGTGCACAGCCACACCCATAAGATGGCACTGGCTTTCATCCCCACCTTCCCGATGGTGAGTGCTCTCGGGAGTAAACAACTCCATATTTGGCTTGGTCCTAGGATCTGGCTTGCTTCCGTGAACCTGGGCCTATCCGCAGTACCCACGTGGCAGGCTGGGGTTGGCCACCCAGGGACTATTTAGGTTGTGGGCGGGCTTTCCCCGGGGTCAGAAGATTGTTCAAGGTTCCTGAGTAAACTGCTGAAAGAAGAGCTCGGTGTTGCGTCTTCCTTGCTGGTCGAGGCAGTCGTGACAATCAGACCTACAATTAAGACAAGTATTAACTCAATCTTTGGCTTTTGATAATACTACTACAAATACAGAATGCAAAAGAATACTTATATCTTTAAAGGTCAGGTCAGTACCTTTGGAGGAATAGATTCAATATACAAACAGTGGTGAGTCTCTTAGCCATGGTAATGAGGCTTGGATAGGAGAGGCAATTCCCAGAGGTCGAAGGAGGCCTCAAGGTACCAAATGTTTTTACACCAGGTCATATGAGAAGAAATTGTACACAGGGTGATCTTAGAAGCAATACTCCTTCTAGAAATAACCCAAATGGGAGACCCTAACCTTCTGAATTATGCATAAGATGCAAAGGCCAACATTGAACCAATGAAGGTAGATTGGCAATAGATATATGAGGCAACCCTTTACTGGGAGGAAATGCCTTGGAGGGCCTTTCATACCCCCTCCCAAACTGAACATGGTTCAAACACTTCCAGCCACTGGAGTAAATTCCTCTCAAGGACAATTAATAACCCAGTGTCTAATGTAAAAAATGATACTTCACTGGATAGAACACCTCTGATACATGGATCAAAAATTCCAAAAAACACCATAAAATAAATATTTTGTCAGACTTCCATAAATTAACAAATACCAAAGCTTAGAGTACAAATTAACAATATTGTTCTGGAAGGCCTGGTAGACATGGTGTAGATGTGAGTATAATTACACCAAAATCATGGCATCTTAATTGGCCTTTTCAAGAGGTAGGTGTCCAATTTCTAGAGATTGGAATTCTATCTCAGGTAAAACAAAGCTCAAGATAGGTTGAGTGCATAGGGCCAGAAGGACAGGGAAGAAATACGCAGCCATATGTGGCAAATGCAGTGATGAATATTTGGGGCTGAGACCTGCTATAGCAGTGGGATACTCAGATTAAAATTCCTACAGTCTCAGGAATGTAATACATAACAATACATGTTTCTAAATATAACATTATAAGATACTATAAAAAAGACAGCTGACCCTCATACATTGCAGTCCCAGTTGCTAGCTAGCTGGGAAGACTCCTGTGGGCAGGCTACCCCACCATAACACCCCATCATACCCTGCGATCTACAAGACCCATACCCTTCCTTAAACCTACCCATCCCTGTAGATTAATTTCTAAACAGATTTATTAAATAATAAACACTCTGGAGGCATCACAATCCCCGACCTCAAGCTCTACTATAGAGCTACAGTAATAAAAACAGCTTGGTACTGGCATAAAAACCAACATGTGGACCAATGGAATTGAACTGAAGACCCTGACATTAATCCATGCACATATGAACATATAATTTTTGACAAAGAAGCCAAAACTTTACAATGGAAAAAAGAAAGCATCTTCAACAAATGGTGCTGGCATAACTGGATGTCAACATGTAGAAAGTTGCAAATAGATCTGTATCTGTCACCATTCACAAAACATAAGTGCAAGTGGATCAAAGACCTCAACATAAATCCAGTTACTCTGAACCTGATAGAAGAAAAAGTAGGAAGTAGTCTTGAACACATTGGCACAGGAAATCACTTCCTAAATATAACACCAGGAGCACAGACACTGAGAGAAACAATCAATCAATGGGACCTGTTGAAACTGAGAGGCTTTTGTAGAGCAAAGGACACGGTCAACAAGACAAAGGGACAGCCTACAGAATGGGAAAAGGTCTTCATCAACCCCACATCTGACAGAGGGCTGATATCCAGAATATATAAAGAACTCAAGAAATTAGACATCAAAATGCCCAACAGTCCAATTAAGAAATGGGCTATAGAGCTAAACAGAGAATTCTCCATAGAGGAAGTTCAAATGGCTGAAAGACATTTAAGGAATTGCTCAACATCCCTAATTATCCGGGAAATGCAAATCAAAATGACTCTGAGATACCACCTTACACCTGTCAGAATGGCTAAGATCAAAAACACTGAAGACAGCTTATGCTGGAGAGGATGTGGAGCAAAGGGAACTCTCCTCACTGTTGGTGAGAATGCAAGCTTGTACAGCTACTTTGGAAATCAATATGGTGCTTCCTTAGAAAATTGGGAATCCATTTCTCCCAAGACCCAGCTATACCACTCTTGGGTATATTCCCAAAGAATGCTCAATCATACCACAAGGGCATTTGCTCAGCTATGTTCATATCAGCATTGTTTGTAATAGCCAGAACCTGGAAACAACCTAGATGTCCTTCAACTGAAGAATGGATAAATAAAATGTGGTACATATACACAATGAAGTACTACACAGCAGAGAAAAACAATGACATCATGAGGTTTGCAGGCAAATGGGTGGATCTAGAAAAAAATCATCCTGAGTAAGGTAACCCAGACTCAGAAAGACAAACATGGTATGTACTCACTCATAGGTGGATACTAGATGTAAAACAAAGGATGACTAGACTGCTACTCACAACTCCAGGGAGGCTACCTAGAAAAGAAGACCCTATGAAAGACACAGGGATTGCCCAACAACAGAGAAATGGATGAGATCTACATGAACAAACTGGACATGAGTGGGGGTAATGAAGGGCAAGGGTCAAGGGAAAGAGAGCTTAGGAGAGCAGGAGATCCCAGCTGGATCAAGAACAGAGAGGGAGAACAAAGAAAAAGAGACCATGATAAATGAAGACCTCATGGGAAAAGGAAGAAGCAAAGTGCTAGAGAGGTCCCCAGAAATCCACAAAGATACCTCCGCAATATACTGGCAATGGTCGAGAGAAAGCCCAAACTGACCTACTCTGATGATCAGATGGCCAAACACCCTAACTGTAGTGGTTGCACTCTCATCCAATGATTGATTGAAGCAGATGCAGAGATCCATGGCCAGGCTCCAGGTGGAGCTCCAGGAGTCCAATAGGCGAGAAAGAGGAGGGATTATATGAGCAAGAATTGTTGAGACCATGATTGGAAAAAGCACAGGGACAAATGGCCAAACTAGTGGAAACACATGAACTATGAACCAATAGCTGGGGAGCCCCCCAACTGCATCAGGTGAGACAGTTGATGGAGGTCCCCAGGCAGTGGAACCAGATCCTGTCCCTGGTGTATGAGCTGGCTGTTTGGAACCTGGGGTCTATGCAGGGACACTTTGCTCAGCCTGGGTGATGGGAGGAGGGGACTAGACCTGCCTGGACTGAATCTACCAGGCTGAACCAAATCCCTAGGAGAGTCCTTGCCCTGGAGGAGATGGGAATGGGGGGGGTGGCCTTGGGAGAGGGGGAGGGAGAGGGGGGAGGAAGGACAGAGGAATCCATGGCTGATATGTAAAATTAAATTAAATTATAAAATAAAATTTTAAAAAATGCTAAAAAATAAAATAAAATAAAAAGAAACACAGAGCCAAACACAGAGGTAATAGCCAAAGAGATCAGAGAACTAGCAAAGAGCCACAACTACCTTATCTTACCACCTCACTGCTGTCGCTTCCCTAGAGAGAGTTTCTTCCCATCTAACTTGTGTTTTTATTACCTTCCTGTTCTATCTTTTCATTGACTCTAAGCCCAGCCACATGACTTCCTCGTCACTGCCTGACTATACAGACCTCCAGGTCTCTACAGTTGGTACTAGTTTTAAAGGCTTGTGTCACCATGCTTGGCTGTGTCCTTGACCACACAGAGACTCTGCCTGCCATGTGATCATGTGATTGGATTAAGGGCATGTGCTACCACCACCTGATTCTTGTATATGGCTATGTGACCTTGCTATGTGACCTCTGATCTCCAGGCAAACTTTATTTATAAACATACAAATAAAATCACATTTCAGCACAATTAAAATATCACTACACATTACCCTGTGACCCCAGTGGCTTCCTGACACATATAATCTGCCAGCTCTCATTGGACCAAGAGGTGAGTGACTCTTCTCTGGTCCAGAGAGTGCTGCCTCTAGGACCTAGACCCTGGGATACAACCCATCCCTGGGAATCTCCACCCACTGCTACCCCAGTTGCCAGCCTTCAGGAAAGACTCTTGTGGACAGACTCCCTCACCAAAACCCCTATTGGACCTTGCAATCTAGAAGACCCATACCCTACCCAAAACCTACCCATCCCCTGTGAACTAAGTGGCTTCCTGAGACACATAATCTGCCAGCTCTCATTGGAATAAGAACCCTGGTAGGACCAAGAGCAGTTCCCTGAGACACAGAGTCAGCCAGCTCAGATTGGACCAAGAGCAGCTACCTGAGACACAGAATCTGCCAACTCCAATTAGACCAAAAGCTAAGATTGTACCCAGAGTGGCCACCTGAGCCACAGACACAACAAGCACAGATTGGACCAAGAGCAGCTCACTCAGACATAGGCACCTACATGAGGAAGAGCTGGGTAGTTGCCAGTGCAAAAATACATACAACAATATAAAAAGCAATATGGAATTACAAGAAACTAGCAGTTCTACAACAGCAAGACCTGAACATCACAATGTACAAGAAGTAGAAAAAACTGACCTCAAATATAACTTTATGAAGATGATAGAGTCCTTTAAAGAGGAAATGAAAAATTCCCTTAAATAAATAGAGAAAAAGACAAACAAAAAATTGGAAGAAATCAATAAATCGCTTAAAGAAAGCCAAGAAAACCATGAAAAAGCAGTTAAACATGTAAAGGAAACAGTTCAAGACCTGAAATTTGAAATAGAAACAATGAAGAAGACAGGAACTGAGGGAATACTGGAAATAGAAAATCTGAGTAAACAAACAGGAAGTACAGATTCAAGCATAACCAACAGAATACAGGAGAAGGAAGAGAGAATCTCTGGCATATAAGATACAGTAGAAGAAATAGATTCATCAATCAAAGAAAACACCAAAGCCAAAAAAAAAATCATAGCACAAAATGTCTAGGAAATCTGGGACAGCATGAAAAGGCCAAACTTAAGAATAACAGGCATAGAAGAAGAAGAATACCAACTCAAAGGTATAGAAAATATATTCAGCAAAATCATAGAAGAAAACTTTCCCAACTTAAAAATGGAAATCCCTATGAAGATACAAGAAGCTTATAGAACACCAAATATACCGGACGTCCCCCACAAAGATTCCCCTCACCACATAATAATTAAACCACTAAACATACAGAATAAAGAAAGAATATTAAGAGCAGCAAAGGTTTCTTTCCCTCAAACCTTGCCCTTCATTACTCCCACTGTCGTCCAGGTTGTTCATGTAGATCTCATCCATTTCTTAAAGAAAGCTTAGGGGAGCAGGAGATCCCAGCTGGATCAAGAACAGAAAGGGAGAACAAGGAATAACAGACCATGATAAATGAAGACCACATGAGAATAGGAATAGGCAGAGTGCTGGAGAGGTCCCCAGAAATCCACAATGATACATCCTCTGTAGACTGCTGGCAATGGTGGAGAGAAAGCCTGATCTGACCTAGTCTGGTGATCAGATGGCCAAACACCCTAACAATCGTGCTGGAACTCTCATCCAATAACTGATGGAAGTGGATGCAGAGATCCTCAGGCAGGCCCCAGGTGGAGCTCCAGGTGTTCAATTGTCGAGAAAGAGGAGGGACTGTAAGAGCATGAATTGTTGAGACCAAGATTGCAAAAAGCACAGGAACAAATAGCCAAACAAATGGAAGCACATGAATTATGAACCAAAGGCTGTGGAGCCCCCAGCTGGATCAGGCCCTCTGGATAAGTGAGACAATTGAATAGCTTCAACTGTTTGGGAAGCATCCAGGCAGTGGGACCCAGACCTGTCCTTAGTACTTGAGCTGGCTGTTTGGAACCTTGGGCTTACACAGGGACACTTTGCTCAGCCTGGAAGGAGGGGACTGGACCTGCCTGTACTGAATCCACCAGGTTTAAATGAATCCCCAGGGGAATCTTGGTCCTGGAGGAGATGGGCATGGAGGGGAGGGGATGGGGGAAAGGTGGGAGTGGGGGCAGGAGGGGGGAGGACAGGGGAACCCATGGCTGATGTGAAAATTAAAACACAAATATTATAATATTAAAAACAAAAACAAAAAAAAATAGAGCAGCAAAGGAAAAAAAGCCAAGTAACTTATAACGGCATACACATCAGACTAACACCTGACTTCTCAATAGAGGTGCTGAAAGTCAGAAGGTCCTGGACAGATATAATGCAGACACTAAGAGACCACAGATGCCAGCCCAGACTACTATACCCTGCAAAACTTTCAATCACCACAGACAAAGTGAACACAACATTCTAAGACAAAATCAGATTTAAATGATACCTAGGCACAAACCCAGCCCTACAAGAAGCACTATAAGGAAAACTCCAACCTAAGGAAGTCAGATGCACCCATGGAAACACAGGCAATAGATAACCACACAGCAGCTAATCCCAAAAAAAGGGAAATACACATACACTACCACCAAAAGATAACAGGAATTAACAATCACTGGTCATTAATATCCCTTAACATCAATGGATTCAATTCACCTATAGAAAGACACAGGCTAACAGAATGGATATGAAAACAGGATCCATCCCTCTGCTGCATACAAGAAACACATCTCAACCCCAAAGACAGACACTACCTCAGAGTAAAAGGGAAAAGACTTTCCAATCAAATGGATGTAAGAAGCAAGCTGGTGTAGCTATCCTAATATCTAACAAAATAGACTTCAAACTAAAATCAATCAGAAACGATTAGTAAAGACATTATATATCCATCACAGGAAAAATCAACCAAGATGAAGTCTCAATTCTGAACATTTATGCCCCAAATACAGGGGCAACCACATATGTAAAAGAAATATTACTAAAGCTTAGTTCACACATCAAACCCCACACATTAATAGTGGGAGACTTCAACATCCCACTCTCACCAATGGACAGATCTGCCAGATAGAAACTTAGAGAAATAAAGGATCTAACGTATGTTATGACTCAAATGGACTTAATAGATTCTACAGAACATTCCATCCTAACAAAAAGTAATATACCTTCTTCTCAGCACCCCATGAAACCTTCCCTAAAATCTACCACATACTCAGTAACAAAGCAAGTCTCAACAGATACAAAATAATTGGAATAACCTCCTGTAATTTATTGGATTACCATGGCTTAAAGATAGATTTCAACAAGAACACAAACTACAGAAAGCCTACAATCACATCGAAACTGAATAATGCTCAACTGAATCACCAATGGGTCCAAGAAAAAAATCAAAGACTTCCTAGAATTCAATGAAAAAGATGTAAAACATACCCAAACTTATGAAACACTATGAAAGCAATGCTAAGAGAAAAATTCATATCACTAAATGCCCACAGAAAGAAGCTGGAGAAATCTTACACTAGCAACTTAACAGCACACCTGAAAGCTCTAGAACAAAAAGAAGCAAACTCATCCAGGAGGAATAGATGCCAGGAAATAATTAAATTGAGAGCTGAAATTAATAAAATGGAAACAAAGAGAACAATACAAAGAATCAATGAAACAAAGAGTTGGCTCTTTGAGAAAATTTAAAAAAAAATAGATAAGCCCTTATCCAAACTAATGAAAAGGCAGAGAGAGAACATTGAAATTAGCAAAATCAGAAATGAAAAGGGAGAGATAACAACAGACAGCAAGGAAATACAGAGAATCACCAGGTCATACTTCAAAAACCTATACTTCATAAAATTGGAAATCTAAAAGAAATGGACAATTTTCTATATGGGTACCTCATACCAAAATTAGGACAAGACAGGATAAACAATTTAAATAGACATTTAACCCCTCAGGAAATAGAAACAGTCATTAAAAGTCTCCCGACCAAAAAGAAAAGCCCATGACCAGACGATTTCAGTGCAGAATTACACTAGAATTTCAAAGAGCTAATACCAATACTCTTCAAATTGTTCCACACAATAGAAACAGAAGGGACATTACCAAACTCTTTTTATGAGGCTACAGTTACCCTGATACCCAAACCACATAAAGATGCAACAAAGAAAGATAATTACAGACCAATCTCCCTCATGAACATTGATGCAAAAATACTCAATAAAATACTGACAAACCAAATCCAAGAATACAGCAAAGTAATTATCTACATACTCAAGTAGGCTTCATCCCAGAAATAAAAGGATGGTTAAACATAGGAAAATCTGTTAATATAATACACCATATAAACAACCTCTATCATGGTATCTCTTTCATTGCTTTCCCACTCCATCCCTGTTCCAGCTCAACCATCCTGTTCCATTATGTTCTCACCCCCCATCCCCTACCCTCCATTGCCAACCCCTCATCCCCAGTTTACTGATAGGGATCTCATCTATTTCCCCTTCCCAGGGTAATCCATGAAAAAAATGTATTGTAGTACATTACATATATAAACTTTCAGAGTCTTTATAATAATATTTTGAACAGAACTATAAAACAACTTATGACATAACCACTATTATTTCTAAGGAGAAGAGCCCATAGACTTCCAGGTTCTTGTCATAGGGCATCATTGATTCATCAGTCAGGCAGAGCAAGTCTGAAAGCTGTGGTTTTAATCAAGATGTCTTCTTACTATTGTTTAGAAAATCAACAACAAACAAAACAAAACAAAAAACCCTAAGATATAATTCATTCAAGATAACCTAAATACCAAGATGTATTTTATTATACTGGATAGCTTACATTAAATCATAAATTTCAGACTAAATTTGTTATTTATTTTTATAGTGTAAACAGCAGAGTAATTAGTACATTCAGCTTCATATGGACTATTATTCTTTCTTGGACATCACTGTAACACCTTTGTTACATAGCAAATAGAGTTAGTTTCACAGAATTTGAGCCTCCTAATTTGAACCTGATAAGCTAAGCTCTCTGTGATTTTTGTTGAAAAACAGATGCATACCTACATACATATGTAGAGAGATACATATATCTCCATGTAACAAGTCTTTCTCTGTCCTGCCAGCCAGCTCCCAAATAACCACAAGGAGACTGCTTATTAATTATGAAAGCTTGGCCTTAACTTAGGCTTGTTTCTAACTGGCTCTTATAACTTAAATTAACCCATTTCTATTAATCTACAAGCTGTCACATGGCTCATGGCTTTTATTTCTCCTCCTTCATGTCCTGCTTCCTCTGCATCTGGCTGAGGACTCTGCCTTTCTTCTTCCCTGAGTCTGTTCTGCCCCCAGAAGTCCTGTCCTCGCTATTAGCCATTCAGTCCTTTATTAAACCAATCACAGTGTCACATCTTCACACCGTGTAAAGGAATATTCCACAACATCGCCACATAAAGTATTTAACTACTAAACTGTTTAAATAAAAATTGAGACAGTTTGTTAGTACAGAAATGCACACTTAAGGGAAGGGAAACAATCTAGTGAGGTAGAAATAGATAAACACACTAACACCTTTAAGTACCGATTTTTTTTGTTATGATTTAGTTTTTCATTTTCAAGACAGGGGTTCTCTGTGTAGCCCTACTTGTCCGTGGAACTCACTCTGTAGACTAAGCTGGCCTCATAGTCACAGAGAGCCATCTGACTCAGACTCACTAGTACTGGGATTAAAAGAGTATGCCACCACTGCCCAGCCAGGACCAATATTTTTAAAGCATTAAGTCTTGTTTGTAGCCACAGAAAATTAATTGCATCTCTGCCTTACACACCACTCATATTTTTACAGAAAAGTGGCCATTGTTTAAACAATCTAAAAGTGAAAAACTATTATCAAATAACCCATTTAGCTAAATATTTCATTAAAAAGATATCACAATTTCAGATCAATTATTAATAGAGTTAAGTTCAGTATCTTTCATTTTTTTAAGAGACATTAAACTCTACTATCTGCAAGAGAAAATGAAGACTACCTTGGTAGAAGAAGTAGTTTAGACTCTGAAACACTAGCATCACACGTTTTCTATCATGTGAAACATGAAAAAAGAAGATGACTGATATTGACTCTAACTGGTGAAAAGGAGAAGAGGGAGTGGAATGAGGGTGTGAGGGTAAGGTGATCAACATGCTTGAGCACACAGAAAAAAAGGCCTAATGAAGTCCATCAGTTTGGTGAAGTAATACATATTAATAAAAATTACTAGAGAAAAAGTAATGAACATGAGTTCTTTACCAAATTTGAAATGTATAAGATATCAACCTTAACTATGGTCATCAGTCAGCGCAATAGGACACAGCAACTCATTGTTCCAGTGCGACAGCTACTACCGCCTCGTCAACTCTTCAAAATCTTTCTCATCCATTACTGCCCTTTCTACTCACTTTCCAGGTCATTTTTGTCATCCCAATCTGAGATATTCCAGATGGAGAGTGTTCTGTTAAATAAGTCAAACACCCTTTACAAATTTTTATATGATAAATCTTTATTGCAAATCAAAACAGGGAAATCTGATTAGGAGTGCACTTCGCTGTTAGAGTCCTTAAGTAATTACAGTGATCCCCTGATCAGATCTTTAGTATCAAAAGACAGTAGGTGAAAAAGGAGCACTGAGGCTAGCATCTCTGAGAGGAGAGATGGGAGAGGAGCAAAAGGCTATGACATCACATCGGGATTTTCATATTCCAGTTTTATCTCTTCCAAGTTCATGGTGACACTGCTGGCTTCCCATTACTGAGTCTGAGCACATAGCAGGAGACCTGGGAAACTCCCTGCCATCTTGTCAATACTGACTCATCTCCACATCAGCTCAAGTACTTTTCTGTCTGGCAGACAAGGATGTCAGCCATGCCCAAAGTTCTGGAACTACTGTGGCTAAACTCTATGAACTTATAATTGCATTTCTTTGTATTCTGTAACTCTGTGCTCCATATATTTATTTCATGGAACTAACTATAGTTAGTGAATTCAGAGTTAATAGTTCATTATGCCCCTAGGCTTGTGGATTCTTAGCCTCTCAAAGAGACAAGATAATATTATCTGTTATCCCTGCTGTCTGCATGAGCATGACTCAGCTTGCTCTGACAAACTTAACCACTTTTAATAATCACATTCATCAACCTTATTAAACGTATTTTCACCATGTATCCAGACATATATTTTATGTTACTCTCATGTTTTGGTTCTCCATTTGGAAATGAGCATGACTTTCAGAGGGAGTAACACTAAGCTCTCAACAGTTCAGTTTCTCACATTCTGGCTTGCCTGGAGTGCTTATTATCTTGTTCTAGCACTGGTGTTTACAGAGTTCCTTCCTTGTTTATACTCTTGGAATATATGTGGGTGCTTTCTCTCCTATGACGAACCCAGTCACTAGTAGCACCAAGACCTACTAAGATCTTTTCATCAAAATAGATATAAATCCTGTGTGTTCTCAGTCAACTCCTCTCAACTAGACAAGTTCAAATGGAGTCAATGCTAACCACAGTCCACAGGAATCTGTTCTCTTGTTCAACCACAAGAACTTAGTAAATATATGCATTTTAATATCACACAAACTATTGAAAATACTGCTAAGTATCAGAATAAATATTAAGCCTTATAAAACAAATTTCAGAAGGAAAAATGATCTTAGAATGAGTCTGATCTAATAGTGTTTATTACTGTGAGTATTTAAGTATGCACACTGCTGACTAATGTGAATAATGCATATTCTGTGCTGATTGATTGATGGCTGTCGGAACATGAGACTCCTTTTCATATAAATGATAAATTATATCTTAAATTTCCAATAAGAGTAACACTACGTTGTTCATCAGTGCTTAAATTTAAGACCCCCTTTTTCTCACTATGTCATAAGGAAACCCCCCAGCTAGATGTTATCTAGTTTTACCAAGTCTGAGCATTTAACACTTCCCTTCCAAATAAACAGATATTCATTAATGTCTGATAATTTAGTGACCATAGAAGTTTATTGAATATTTTTTTCTTTTTATTATTATTATTATGTGTTTTAATTTTATACATCAGCCATGGGTTCCCCTGTCCTCCTCCCTCACGCCCCTACCCCTCCATTCCCATGTCCTCTAGGACCAAGACACCCCTGGGGATTCATTTAAACCTGGTGGATTCAGTACAGGCAGCTCCAGTCCCCTCCTTCCAGGCTGAGCATGTGTCCCTGTGTAAGCCCAAGGTTCCAAACAGCCAGCTCATGCACTAAGGACAGGTCCTGGTCCCACAGCCTGGGTGCCTCCCAAACAGATCAAGCTCTTCAATTGTCTCACTTATCCAGAGGGCCTGATCTAGCTTTTTCTCAAAAACATTAGGAAGAGACTTTGGGGAATTCAGGTAACAGGAGACACAACCTGGTGATAAGAAGGAAAATTAATCTTATGTACGTGGTGGTTTGTTCCCATAATAAACTCACCATTGGATTAAAGACTTTTACTGCATGAACAGATTAGCTTGCTAAAAGGAGAACCATGGGAGTAATCATAGAACTTATATCTCTTAAAATCATTGGTATCTTTTTCATTCTGAGCTCCTTCATTTACTGTCCTGGGTTATCAACATCCCCTATTACCTCCATTTTGTGTGCCAGTGTCTGTGTTGAGTTGTGTGGTCCCCCTCTCAAGTCTCCTTACACACCTCTACTCCACACTTTTCCTGTGTCCCAATCCTCCTTTCAACTGGACTGTGAGACTCTGCATTTGTTTGCATTCCTCATATACAATCTTATTCATTCTCAGATCAGTGTCAATCGAGAGGGTTCATACAGAGGCCAAACTAAGTTATCTTCAACATACACTGTTAACTTCCTTCTTATTTGTGTATTTGGCAAGATCTGCTACACATCTCCATGGAGTATTTAGATGAATATTGTTTGTATGATGGCTTATTTTCATTTTCAGTACACATTAAGTAATTCAAAAAATACTTCTTTGAGAATAAGGCAGTAAGCAGTAGTATTTTCATATCAATACATCAGAACATTAAGAGCTGAGACTGCTGATAAAGAAGGCTAACTATTTGATCTGAAGTTACTATATTACTTTGAAAACCACATACTTCAAAAGGTAATTGTTCTTAGGATAGAGGAAAAACAGAAAGGTGAGGAAGGAGGGAGCAACACAAACACACACACACAGAGAGACAGAGACAGTCAGAGAGAGAGAGAGAGAGAGAGAGAGGAGAGAGAGAGAGAGAGAGAGAGAGAGAGAGAGAGAAAGAGAGAGAGAGAGAGAGCCAGCTTCCCCACCAGTGGATACAGAGAGTAACATTCAACCAGACTCCAGTTCTTGCAACTCTAGAGAGCATCTCTGGACTAGACCCCAGTTCCAGCAGGACCTAGAAGCACCGTAGGAATAGCACCCAGCCCCAGTTGCCTCATATCAAAGCAAATATAATATGTTTTAATTAGGATTCAATCAAGGACTACAACCATGAAATCATATGTATTGCCACCTCTTTATAAACCAGTATCTATTATTATCTTTGTTAAACTCAGAAAGTAGACAAAGATTCTACCTACCACAAAAAGAATTGCTCAGTTTATCTTTTTGGTTAGCCAAAAACCCTACTTATATGAAATATAGGGCAGTTATAAAAATTTCCAGTTCCATTTGAAAGCAGAAGATACTACTTTAAGAACAACAGCTTCTAAAGCACTAGATATGCATCTGAGAGGCCTGCAGTTTATAAACTCCGTTTGGCCTCTTAACAAGAATTAATAGGAATTATAAATGTGCATGATATACCTGGCCCCAGACCTATCTTAATGTGTTCTATATTTTATTCTAGATGGTTTATACTTTCCCATCTTACTCTAAGTCTTCAGTTCATTTGGAGTTACGTTTTTATGCCTATGACATTGGCACAATCTCTTAACATTTTGGGGATTTTATTCTGTAATCTCAATAAAATCTATACAGACCATTCTATAAGTTAATATCACTTATTATATGTAGTCATTTCAAAATTGTGCTAAAATTGTGCCAGACAGTAATGTAAGGAACACTTGAAACTCGTGTTTTGTTTTGAGAATTTTGCATGACCTGGGTGGTTATGGAAAGAAAAACAAATTGAGGATGTATTACCTATTATGTTAACTCTAGTAACTGCAAACCAAAAAAAAAAAAAAAAGCGATCAGAGAGCATGAAGGAGAGATTGGATCCCCAACCCATTCCTTGATACTGAAGATAAACATATTGAGAAAGAATAGGGTGTCCATCTACAGGATGCTATGAAAAGTTCATAAGATACCAGTGATAAGCCTTAAAAACTGGATTTTCTTTTTCTCTCTAGTCTTATATTTCTGTCATTTCTGACTCCTAAGTCAGGCCAGAGCATGGTGTGATGTGTAAAGTTCCCAGGGAAAACACCATTTGAAATTTCATGGTGACTATTGACTATGGAGGTGAGGAATTAAGTCTCAAGTGACAAACAGGGCACCTTCATTCTCCCTTTAAGCATACTTCTGTACCATAATGGGGTTGTCTAAGGTAAAAGGATTCAGGGGATGATGAATAATGTGGCCAGGAAAACATGGTTGGAAAACTTTAGGGAATAGCGGTAACTTTAGGCAAGAAAAAAAAATTGCTGGGTAGGCAAGGGAAAAGATAAGAGACATTTATAAGAAAGACTAGAGAAAACAAATAATGTACATAAAATGTAGCCAAAATCTAATTTGCAAATGAAGCTACCACTTGAATGGTTAGGAGTGGGCATTAGAGGCTGTGGCTTGCTGCTTGCTGTCTCAGCTCCCATTGTGAAACACAAGGCTTTGGTTTACTTTCCCAGGGTTAGAGCCAACACTTATTTGTATCCTGAATCTTTACCATGAACCCTTCTATGGCACACACATATAATTTGACACACTACTGCAGTGAAAGTGAATGCCTTTTATTAGTCAGAAGACAGATGCCCAAAGGCTTTCATCATTTTGCCCACAGCTGGCAGTTGTTCTCTAGGGGACAACTGACTTTGAGCACAGACAAGAGCAGGAAAGGGAGCTTAGTGGTACTTGTGAGCCAGGGCAGTGGCCACACCAGCCACCACCTTCTGATAGGCAGCCTGTGCAGCGGGGGTGAAATCCTTGCCCAGGTGGTGGGACAGCACAATCACGATCATATTGCCCAGGAGCTGTGGGAAGATGGAATAGGCGTCAACACGATAGTAGAGAAAACACCAGACACTTCAGGCTCATTTCAAATGGCACTTTCGGTTCTAACCTTAAAACACAGGCAGAATGACAGCTGAATCTTACTGGGAGATTTTGATAAGAATTCTTCTATGACAAGCAGAATTTATATGCAAAACATATTCTATCCTATGTCCTAGCCAGAAAGCCAATTATGTCTGTTATTCTTTAGACCTGTGCAAAGAAGCAGGGAATCGCTTATCTTCCTTGTTCTCAAAGCAAATTACCAGGAAATACTTGAAAGAAAACAAAATAAAGAAATCAAAAACAGTAGACAAAAAAGAAATACATTTTAAAACTACAACTGAAAATTACAGTTTACTGGAGAAAAAGGAAAACACAACATAGAAGGACAAAATGAGAGGACATGATGACTGGAGTGGAGGGTGAAATAACCACTCTCCTCAGCACTCCATGGGGGAACAAGCAGACACCTTCCATCTAAACTGCTCCCTAGAATCTCTTCCTTCCCCTCTCCTTCTGGCAGGAAGATAAGCACAGAAACTAGAAGAAGGAAACATGGGCAGACCCATCAGACTCACCTTGAAGTTCTCGGGATCCACATGCAGTTTGTCACAGTGGAGCTCACTCAGGCTGGCAAAGGTGCCCTTGAGGTTGTCCAGGTGTTTCAGGCCTTCACCAAAGGAGTCGATCACCTTCTTGCCATGGCCCTTCACCTTGGGGTTACTCATGATAGCAGAGGCAGAGGAAAGGTCTCCAAAGCTGTCAAAGAACCTCTGGGTCCAAGGGTAGACAGCCAGCAGCCTAGGAAGGAGAGAACAGACAGAGGATGCTGGAAGTTATTGTCTGTGGTCAGCAGACCTCCATCTCCATGCACCCAACTTCCATTTGTGAGTTGTCTTGTAACCTGAATACCAACCTGCCCAGGGACTCAGCACCAATTTCTTCAGGTTTCACCTTTCCCCACAGGCCAGTGACCAGAGCCTTCTCAGCATCAGTCAGGTGCACCATGGTGTCTGTTTCTGAGGTTGCTAGTCAACACAAGAGTATCAAAAGCAAATGTAAGCAGCTACTGGTCCTGCTCTACTTTATATGCCCTGCCCTGGCTCCTGCCCTCTCTGCTTGCTTGAGCAGATTGGCTAGTGCCAGGGCGTGGCTCTTCAGGGTGAGGCTTCAGTGATGACAACCATCCCTACTCAGGGTGGATATGACACAAGCTTATTCTGGCTGGGGCTGCACACAATTGGACCTGAACACCACCAGCTAGGATGGATTTGGCTGTGTGCCAGAGACTGTTACTTCGAAGTTTAATTCTCTTGCTGATAACACACCTAAAAAATAGCACCATTATGAATCTCAAGTTAGCGTTTGAGGACAGTAACTCCATAAATCAGATAAATCTCTATTGCAGCAACTGGCAACATTGGGGCATTTGTAAATTTATCAGCATTAAGACAAAAATAATTGCTACTTTAAACAAATATAACTTCCTTGACCTCAGATTAAAATTTTTGAAGCATACCTACAAAACCAAGCTGTATTATCTTATGCTGTCTATAGCAATCTGTAGTCTAAAATCATCACTTGTTTTTGTGATGCCCAGTGATGGAAGCAATGGTTTAAAGTAGACTGCTATTCCTACCTAGCCACCAGTGTCAGACCTTCTTCACGTTCAGAGCTAACATCTCTGAGTCTCACCTACTCAATATGAATCTAGACCATTAACTGATATCTTCCAAGCTTTTGAATTACAAGAAGGCAGCACATGCTGTTCATGTTTGTGTGTGTGTGTGTGTGTGTGTGCCTATACTTACGTATGTGAGCTTACCTATTTCATTTTTAGACATAGCCAAATCATGTTTGAAAAATGGTAAGTTCGAATGGAGCATATTCTGTGCAGTAGTGGCTCAATTCAATATTAGGGATCCAGAGAAGCAAACAGAGAATTCTCAATTCTGAAAAAAATCAATATAAAACATTTTAGAACCCAATGTTTTTAACATTAGGAGAGGTCACTGTCTCAAAGCAGAGACTACATAGGGATACTTAACTGTTTCTGTCTGTGGCAGTCTGGCAATGTGCCTGCTTTGGTTCCTGCCTCCAGGTTCCTGATCTGCGGTCTTACCCTGAATTCCCTCCATGATGGAGCAAGACTTGAGAGGAGTTAGATGAAATAAATGCTTTCTTCCCCAAGTTGTCTTTGGTCCTGATGTTTTGTCAAGCTATAGGAAACCTGAGATACCCCACTCCAATTTTGCCTGTATGCCTTGTTCAACTTGTCTACTTGATCAAATTTTACATGTACATCTCTATAGCTCTTCCAATATTTTCTTGCTTCTTGTTTTTTATTTTTCCCCATGCAATATACTGTTCACTTCTATAGTTTGATGTCTTTATGCTAAAGGCTGCAATGTAAAGAGAAGAAGCAGTATTTCTGATGCAGTGTTTAGATTCCCAACTAGGCCTTCACTCTCTTTTTATTATCTAGACCTTCTGGTCTTTGTCCCCTGCCTGAACCGAGAGCAGGGAATTACTTTCCTACTTACAGTGTTACTTTACTATTACTATTTACTATAACTTTACTATTTACAGTGTTTCTAGACTCTATCAAGGAACACTACTGTCTAGAAACATCTTTTTTCCTCCTGGTTATAACCAGCAACAAATAGTCAATAGTAATAGCTCATGCTTTCAGCTCCAACACTCATACATTATAATTCAGACGTATTTTTTAAATTTCAAAATATACTTCTTATTCTTTAGAATTCCATAATATGTACAGTGCATTTTAACCATATCCACTCCCCAGTCCTTCTCAAACACTCCCACCTGGTCTCCCTCCTAACTTCACATCCTCTTTTTTGGACCCACTAAGTTAAGCATGTGCTGCTCATTTAACCATGGATGTATGTCCAACCACTGGAGCACTGGCAAATTTCTAGGAGCCACAACCCAACAAAAACAAAACAAAAACACAACTGCCTTTCTCTCATTAAGTTACCAGCCAAATAACTGTGCCATTTGTTGCTCCAAGAAGATTGACATAATTTTCATTGCTCCCTTCTTCAGGTGGTCCCTCCTTCACTGATGGACAGATTTCTCCTCTCATTATACCTTTCTCAACCCCTCAATGGGCATATACAAACAAAACTCACTTACTCACTTACATTATTCTTGGTCACATAGAAAAGGATGGGTTCCTCTACAGGTTTCTGGAGTTTAGGTAAGAATTACATACACATATATTATTTTATATAATATGTAATTTTTATGTAGTATATATACTGGTACATTTTCTTTTTATTATTTATTAAGTTTATTCATTTATTTTACATGCAGATCACAGTTTTCCCTCCCTCCTCTCCTCCCATTCCTTTACCCAACCCCCATCCCCACCCTGCTTCCCCTTAATCCACTCCTCCTCTATTTCTGTTCAGAAAAGGGCAGGTCTCCCATGGGCTTGAACAAAGCCTGGCACATTAAGAGGAGGTAGGACCCCTGCATAAAGGCCTGGCAAGGAATCCAGCATGGGGAATAGGTTCCCAAAAGCCAGCTAAGAACCAGGGACAGGCAGGTCTTCAGCCACTGAGCTAAATCCCCAACCCCAGTTTCTAGTTTTAAACAGTTTTTATTCCCTTGATGCCCAGTGTCTGCAATTCTGAATTCATTTTCTATATCTTAGAAGGTTACTATCTCAACTATCCCAATTCTCATTTCAGTTATCTAAGGAGAGTTACAGTTATTAAAATTTTACTCTGTTGTTTGATACTGTGTGTACAGCCATAGACTGAACTTTGAGGCTTTGTGCCTACTGGCAAGCACTGTACAGTGAGCTCTAGCCTCATCCCTTCTTTCTAAAATTTTCATTGTGCCTCCAGGTCTCAGTAATTACCCTACTTTATCTTGACGTTGCTCTGAGGTGTCTCAAACTAGCCCATAAGTATTGGGTTTACCATCTCAAGCAACATAGTCACAGGTTATGTTTTTATACTCAGGGACCTGTAACATTTGGTTTAGTTTGCCCTTGTTCAACTGCCCTCTACACTAGGAGTCTTTATTCAAGATACCAAGGTATACTTAGTAGTTAGAGAGCATGGACCTTCTTATAATCATGCGTCTTCGCTTATACGAAATCTTCCTTGTTCTCAAATGATCCCCAAATTTGCTACTCCTCTCCTAAGTGTAACCTCACTTCAGGGCTTGTTACATCCCATTACATGATACAGAACACTGAATGCCTTGGCCATTATTCTTCATTGTACCAGTGATGTAATATTCACACATATCTAACAGAGAGTATACATGCAGTAATTCCTGTAACTCTTTCAGGAAAGTTCCCACATATCACTCAGTTCCCCATTTACTTTAATATATCAGTCTCACCAGGTATAAGCTAGCTCTTTCAAAATGCACAGTTCATTAAAAATAGTATTTCTAGCTTGTCTTTTAGATACATAAGATTTTCTATTTAAAGTCTCCAGCATGTTTTGGAGCTAGAAAGAGGGCTCCGTGGTTAAGGGCATTTGTTACTCGTCTAAAGAACCAGACTTCAATTCCTAGCACACACACTTGGCAGCTCAAAACTGGCTGTACCTCCAGTTCCGGGGGATGTGATCCATTCTTGGTCTGCACACATGTGGTACATACACAAATATGCAGGCAAAACACTCATACATATAAAGCAAATTTTTAATTTTAGCATGTCTCACTAGTCTTCTTTCCCCCTAAACACTCATTACCCCAGATTTTAACTTGTACAGTAAATATTTTGTATCCTACCATATACTGAATGAACCCTTTTTTTCTCTTCCCTGAGAATTCTTCATCTTTTCATCCTCAAAGCTTACCACTTTCCCTCAATATATTCTTGTCTCTCCACCCATAAGCCCACCAAGATCTTCCTTAAACATAAAGTTTAAAAAAAAAAAAGCCAATGTTATATTATTGAAAATCAACTTTATTAAACAAAATCTGTACTGTCAAGGCCTGGTCCAGTCCTCATGTGCTCAAAGAGAGTATAAGAGACACACAAGATTTCTGGTCTGTAGGAATGGGCGCTTAATGGTACTTGTGGGACAGAGCATTGGCTACACCCATCACCAGCTTCTGCCAGGCAGCTTGCACCTCAGGGGTGAATTCCTTGACAAAATGAGTAGAAAGGACAATCACCAGCATGTTTCCCAGGAGCTGTAACAAACAAACAAACAAAAGGCACATAGGAGTGATAGGTAGAGGTTCAAAACTATTGCATATTAAAATTACATTCTTTGAGGATTCCAATCACCCACTACCTATCACTTCACCTGTGACAAACTTGACAACTGAATTGCATGACTCTTCTTATACCCACTCACCAATCAACCAGCTGTGTCCGTGTCTTTCCTCATTCAGCCCTTTTTACCTCCTGTATTCCTTGCTTCCTGTCTCATTGACCAATGGCCTGATCTAAACGAACACAAGACTGCAGTGCAGCAAGATGCTTAGTAGAGTCAAGTGTCCAGTCAATGAGAAAGAAGCCTCCAATTATGTTAATGCTCAGCGGGAATGTAAAATACTGAGAAATTTTGTCAAAATGATAAGAAAGATCAGGCTTTTCATATTCCATCAGATCCACCCAAAGCATAGATTATTAAGTACCAAACAAATAAGATATTTTTATTTCCTAATGACAAGATATCCAATTCAAATTCTGTTTCCTCTTGCATAGATCTACTAGTTTCTAAAAACACACACTTTTTTTTTTTTTAAGAAATCCAATATTTGGACTCTTTGTTTCCCAAATCTATGGATCCAACCCAAGGTCTCAGGCATGCTAGGAGTGTAGTCCACTCTGCACCCAAATCTCTGTCTTCCACAACTTTTCTACAGCTAAATATTAATTTAGGCTACATACTTACTGACACAAGATTTGGACCCATGTAGTCTAGAATCTGTGAAGCCATTACCAATCACATCTCAATTCCCAGTAATGTCAGTAAAATTAATAGTGAGTAGATGAGCATGTTCCAAACTGACCTTGAAGTTCTCAGGATCCACATGAAGCTTGTCACAGTGCAGCTCACTCAGATGAGCAAAAACCTCCTTGAGGTTATCCATGTTCTTAACCGCCAAGCCTAGGGATGTCAGCACCTTCTTGCCATGGGCTCTGATTCTGGGGTTACCCATGATGGCTGGGGCAGAAGAGAGGTTTCCAAATTTGTCAAAGAATCTCTGAGTCCATGGGTAGACAATCAAGAGCCTAAGACACAGGGCATAAGCAGTTAAAAAGTCAGAATGTGTCACAAACCCCTAAAGGAAACCTATATATTTCTGCCAAGCACAATTTCCCCTCCATTTCTCCCCTGCCCTGGCCTCAGATCCTACCTTCCCAGGGTTTCTCCTCCAATTTTTTCCACATCCACTTTATCCCAAATGCTTGTGATAGCTGCCTTCTCCTCAGCTGTGAAGTGAACCATGGTGTCAGGTCTAGAAGCTTGGAGATGATCTCAGGTGTGTAGAAGCAAGTGTGTTCAAGTGGCTGAAGGCCTGCCTGTCCTTTTATTCTTCACCCTGGACCTTGCACCCCTTCCCCCACCCCCAGGACTCTGAGGCTATTGGTCAAGAGAGGCTGGGCAAGACAGGGGTGGGGTCCAGTCCAGTAAGGTGTAGATAGCTTCCCCACTAAGATAGTGTCAAGTAGGCCCCTTCCCTCATGGGAGGAGACCCTCCTGATGAAATTTTCATAGTATTTTCTCTCTTTCTTTCCTTCTTTCTTTTTCTTCAGTTCCTTCTCCTCCCAACAGAAGATTTGCAAGGGTACCTTTCACACTCTTTCCTTTCTGTCTCTAGCCTTACAGGGGCCAGTAGATTAAAGCCAAAGCGTGGGCAAACATGGGAAAGCCTCAAAGAATACGAGGCTTTCTTTAGCCATGGGAACCAGCACCTGACTGGCAGAAATATGCCCCTTACTCAGAAGCTACGTATAATAAAGAAGTGGTGTGCAAACCATCAGATGCCTTTTCTATAGGTTTAGCTCATGGTCTCCCTAGTTCCCCACAGCCTTGGGAAACAGTTCTGTTTCTGAGTAAGAATAGATTACTGTGGTGTAGTAGAGCAGGTCTCTACATTTGCTTCCATCCTGCTTTGAAGTAGAGCAATCTGCTGTGTGTAGGTGACAGCATTTTCTACCCTGTGAATGAACTGTGTAGTCACCCCGCCCCTGTCATTCCCACTGGAAGAGTGTAGCTGCCTGCTGATGCAGGTTGTGGGTTCAGCCCTCTCTGTGCTCATGGCAGGTTGAGTACTGAGAATGCTGATTGATTGACCTTTCAGGTTGTTCAACCAGGCTCTGTCTTCATTTTGTGTGTTCACAAAATAACTCTGAAGTGTCGGGGTATTTCCGTCCAGTAACGGTCCACATGCACTGCCTCTGCTAGGACAGAATTACACATTAGGAACTTCATACCTAGGAGTGACTTTTAACTACAGCTTTCACAGTTTTTTAGTTATCTCAATGTAGTTATAGATGGAGATTTTTTGTTGGTGTGCAGTAAAGAGCACACAGTATAAGCAAAAACCAGCTATGTTCTTTTTTTAAAAAAGTCATTTGTGAGATGGCAGATATACACATACATAGTTTTTAGCTTCTATTTCCACAGTCTGATCTTGGGAGAGACCTGGAATTCCTAGTCCACGATTCCAATGATTTTAACTAGTCTCAGTTGCTCTTCAGCAGACTCTAGTAAAATCTGTGATCCTACATGTCTGGGGAAAAAAAAAGCACCATCTCTTAAGAAACCTAAATACTGACCCAGGAATTGTCTGTAATCATTGCTGTCCTCAGATTTCTGGGGCAATTTCCTTCTAGGTTTTATTAATGAGCTCATGCCTGTCAATACACCCTCCATGTTCCCCATGTCATGTTGAGTCAGAATCTGTACACAGTTTCTTTATGACAGCTAGTCCATGTAATGTCAATTTTCACTTAATCATTATGTGCTCCATAACTATGTTGCAATTATTATCAGTCCTGGGGGGTTATAATATATGAATGACAGAATAAAATTTTAGGCTCATTCACTAGATGTAGGAGATGTAAGTTATAGAAATGAATAAGTAAATAAAACAAAGAGTATTTTTACATATTACTCTCTTAGAAAAAAGTTAATGGTGGTGTCAGAATCAGTTCTCTATGACATGAGGAATTAACTTTTCTGTATGCAGAATGACTAGAAGTAACCTGTCATAGGAAGTTCCTGGAGAAAAAAAAAATATTGTAATAGTAAATTCAGGGTTCTCAAGAAGGAAAAAAAAAAGAGCATTTGTGTGACAGTAACACAGATAACATCCTGTGCAGTGAATATATAAATAACAAAGTGGACCGTGGCAGGCATGTTGTTGCAGTGCACTCATAATCTAATGAAAGTGGGGAACTCGTCTTCCATGGTAGAGATGAGAAGCTGTAATGACATAACCTCTAAATATTGCTCTTTTCTGATGAAATACTGTTCGGGATTATAGTATTTCTCTCAAGTCTATTTTATTGTAAACTTAAACTATCAAAAAGATACCCTTTTGTTGTTAAAATATCTTATTATCAGCTGCACATAATAACATGTGTCTTTAATCCCAGCACTCAGGAAACAGGCAGACATATCTTTGTGATTTTGAGGTTATCACCATCTTCATAGGAAGTTCTAGGCCACCCATGGTACAGACTGTGGCCATGTCTCTGAGAAATAAGACAAATAAACCAGAATTTTGTATCATCTTGACCTGTATATGTGAATATGTGTGTGAATATATTAAAAGTTATTTTTCAATTATCTTGTTTTTTCATGTTGGAGTGGTAATAAACATATCTAGCTCTCAAACAGGTGGTAAATGTTTCTTCTTCCCACCACTGCATAATTACCATCCTTCATCTGCTACATCTAGGGCTGAAATATTAGGGATGGCAAGAAGAAAAAAAAGAAATTGATAAAAGTGGGCATTGTCTTGTCTATTGACAGACTCAGTGAAAACCAATTTGAGTGCCTTATACAGAACCTGTTTTTTTTTTTTTGTTTTTGTTTTTCTTTTTTTCTTTTTTTATTTTAGTGACATTGAAAAGCTAGCGGGACCAGAAAGGTCAATGTTGTTGGTAGCCTGAAACTACAAGAATCATTCTTCCCTCGTCTTTAAAGTAGACAAAGAAAACTTAAAATATCATCCAGCAGTCATACTCTGACAAATCTATGTAGTCAAGAGAGGATGAAATAGAGTTGTTTGCCAAGATGTTACCCTCCAATTTCTACCATTTAAAGATCCTAAACCCTGACATGAGATTGACCCAAGGCTTGAATGTCTTTGAGCAACTTTAGACTCTCTAAGCGTAATTCAACCATATGAGTGTCCTAAGTCCATGCACACTTCACACTTTGCATGGTTATAACCACTTAGGAATTACAATTTCATCCTCCACCATCTCTTGTTTTATTCTCATATATTCTAGTAAAACTCATGCCATGTCTGTCCCATCCCACCCCTGGTCATCACCACTGGTTGAATGCCTTGTTTCACCTCTTTATTTTAAACTTTTAAATTGGTGTGACAACCAGCTCCTGAGAATTTAAATAAATTTTGAATTCATAAGGAGAATATTTTTCTCAATAGTCCCATTTCTTCAGTCCACTTTCCTGAGACTGTTTATTGGTTACTAACCAATTAATTTAGTGTTTTTAGCTTAGTGGTACTGGGAATTGAATCTCTGGCATTCCGCATGTTAAGTCAATGCTCCACATTGTGTGACATCCTCAGACCAAGACGTATTATTCATTCTGAGGCAGGAACTCACTAAGCTCTTAGGTTGGCCTTGAACTCACTTTGTAGTTCAGGTAGCCCCTGCAACTGTGACAATTTGCTTAGCTATTTAAGTAGTGGGATGATAAGCAGGTGTCACCATTATTATTATTATTATTATTATTATTATTGTTATTATTATTATTATTATTATTATTATTATTATTATTATTATTTCCTACCCAATAAAGTATTACAATTGAGATTTTTATAATCAAGGTCTCTGTTGTCTAGTTTTGTCAATATTTTACCTCTTCAACACCCTCTAGTTTTATACAAATCATGAATACCTAGTTCACTGGCTTTAGATTACAGACATTTTTAGCATTCATGTAGACTTCTCATGTATGAAATCTTCATCGTCCCCGCTTGACCTGACAAGGTTCTACTTCTATTCTTTCTCTATCACCCTCTCATTTCTCATTACAGCCCTACAGAAAATTACAATGAACTGCATCTCTTAGCTTTGATTCATCATTGAGACAATGAATTCCTTCAAAGCGCAAGCCTGCTATAGTGGTTTCATTGAAACATTTTCTTAAACATTCACTGCTCTCTATCAATTTGTCCTTTTTCTTGCAATCAGTTTCAGAGGACACCTGATAAAGTATCTTCTGGAAAAAACTTACATTTCAAGCTGGATAAATGATGACTCAGTGTTTAATTGTAAATACACTCTCAGAGGAACTGAGTTCAGTTCCCAACACCCATGGCAGGCAGTCACAACCACCTGTAACTCCAGTTCCAGTGGGACCTGAGCTTCTAACTGCCATAGACTCTTTCACTCATGTGCACAAATCCAAACAAAGACAGACACAGAGACACGTGATTAAAAATAAAATAAACCATTTCTTAAAAATAGAAAATCTGACGCGGGGCGGTGGTGGCACACGCCTGTAATCCCAGCACTCGGCAGGCAGATCTCTGTGAGTTTGAGGCCAGCCTGGTCTCCAAAGCGAGTTCCAGGAAAGGCACAAAGCTACACAGAGAAACCATGTCTCGAAAAGCCAAAATAAAATAAAAATAAAAATAAAAATCTGAGTTCATTAATTATCTCAGCTTAGACATTAGATCTGTCTAAAGCTTTATCTTAATGAAAAGACACATATCACAACCTGCAGGTTATCATTTGCCATGATTTTCTTCACCCTCTACACTAAGTTTTAGCAACTGTCAATACAATTCCTTCTCCAGCAAATTAACCCTTTGCTTTCCTACATGAGAATTCTTCTCAACTCTTCTTCCTCCTTGAAAATTCCCATAACATCCACCTTCCTCTTCTGAGTCCCGATACAGTTTTCTAAGAAACTCTGGTGTCCTGTGGTGCTTTCTGACTACCATGCACCCATCAACCTTTCTTTAACACAATAGTAAGAAACATACACAACAAAACATGACTCTTGGGTTATTGAAGAGAATGGACTTTATTAAGCAGGAGCTCAAGTTTCAAATTTCAACAAGGTGGTCTTGTGTAAGACAAGCCTGAGAGGTGCATAGTAGTGCACTCATCAAGAAAGGGGGCTCAGTGGTACTTGTGGGACAGAGCATTGGCCACACCAGCCACCAATTTCTGCCAGGCAGCCTGCACCTCTGCGGTGAATTCCTTGCCAAAGTGAGAAGAAAGAACAATCACCAGCATGTTACCCAGGAGCTGTGAGAAGAAATACAAAAAAGATACACAAAAGTGAGAAAAGGAGATACAGGAAAGAGTTTACATGAAATTTACATGGAAAATAATATTTTTAAGTTCTGTTCCTTGAGAACTCCAATCCCCAGTTATCTATCCACTCTAATTAGGAGGTTGGTTCAGTTTCCCTGTTCACATGCCCTCCTTTCTCCCACTGAACCTCCTCCTGACTGCTCCTTTCTGTTTCTGCAGTCCACCATTTTTATGTTGCTTATTCCTTTTCTTATTCACCAATGGTCTGGATTCAATGAATGCAGGATTTGGGTGCAACAGCATGTTTACTAGAGTTTAAGTCTTCAATAATGAAGAAAGTGAATACTTCTTATGCTTTTGATCATTAGGACTGTAATGCTTTTTAGAAAGTTCATCAAAGCAATAAGAAAAATCTGTCCACTTTTCTCTCATATCTTTCATGAAGTGTCAATCATTTAGAATCCACATTAATAATATGTTTCTCCTTCTCTAAAACAAAGTTTCAGTTTCAAATGCTATTTCTCCTTCCACATAGGTGCCAATTCCTTTTAAGGAAATAAAGTAGGGAGGATTTGTAACCAATTCCAAAAGTCTGCTCCTTTTTGTCCTTTGGTAGTCATGGAGTCTCAGACTTTCTTTACCCTGGAAAAGCATTCCACCAACTGAGTTACATACTAAGACACCACATGTCTGTCTAAAAACTTTGCTGAATATTTGCAAATTATTAGGAAACGTTTCTAGCAATTCATTAACACTAGATTTGGACCTACATATTTTGAGATCTAGGCCAGCATAACCAATCATAATCTGTTTTATGGTTAATTAAATTTATTCATTTCTTTTACATCTGGACCACAGTTTCTCATCCTTCCTCTCTTCCCATTCCCTTGCTCCACCTCCCTTTTCCTCCCCCATTGTCTGTCCCACTGTTTCTATTCAGAAAGGGGCAGTCCTCCCATGGGTGTCAACAAAGCATGGCACATCAAATTGAGGTCAGACTAAGCTCCTGCCTTTGTATTAAAGCTGGACAAGGCAACTCAATATGAGGAATAGGATCCTGTAAGCAAGCATAAGCACTAGGAACCAATCACGCTCTTAGCATTAATTTCTCCACCCGTGTCATACTTAAATTGTTCCAAACTGACCTTGAAGTTCTCAGGATCCACATGAAGCTTGTCACAGTGCAGCTCACTCAGATGAGCAAAAACCTCCTTGAGGTTATCCATGTTCTTAACCGCCAAGCCTAGGGATGTCAGCACCTTCTTGCCATGGGCTCTGATTCTGGGGTTACCCATGATGGCTGGGGCAGAAGAGAGGTTTCCAAATTTGTCAAAGAATCTCTGAGTCCATGGGTAGACAATCAAGAGCCTAAGACACAGGGCATAAGCAGTTAAAAAGTCAGAATGTGTCACAAACCCCTAAAGGAAACCTATATATTTCTGCCAAGCACAATTTCCCCTCCATTTCTCCCCTGCCCTGGCCTCAGATCCTACCTTCCCAGGGTTTCTCCTCCAATTTTTTCCACATCCACTTTATCCCAAATGCTTGTGATAGCTGCCTTCTCCTCAGCTGTGAAGTGAACCATGGTGTCAGGTCTAGAAGCTTGGAGATGATCTCAGGTGTGTAGAAGCAAGTGTGTTCAAGTGGCTGAAGGCCTGCCTGTCCTTTTATTCTTCACCCTGGACCTTGCACCCCTTCCCCCACCCCCAGGACTCTGAGGCTATTGGTCAAGAGAGGCTGGGCAAGACAGGGGTGGGGTCCAGTCCAGTAAGGTGTAGATAGCTTCCCCACTAAGATAGTGTCAAGTAGGCCCCTTCCCTCATGGGAGGAGACCCTCCTGATGAAATTTTCATAGTATTTTCTCTCTTTCTTTCCTTCTTTCTTTTTCTTCAGTTCCTTCTCCTCCCAACAGAAGATTTGCAAGGGTACCTTTCACACTCTTTCCTTTCTGTCTCTAGCCTTACAGGGGCCAGTAGATTAAAGCCAAAGCGTGGGCAAACATGGGAAAGCCTCAAAGAATACGAGGCTTTCTTTAGCCATGGGAACCAGCACCTGACTGGCAGAAATATGCCCCTTACTCAGAAGCTACGTATAATAAAGAAGTGGTGTGCAAACCATCAGATGCCTTTTCTATAGGTTTAGCTCATGGTCTCCCTAGTTCCCCACAGCCTTGGGAAACAGTTCTGTTTCTGAGTAAGAATAGATTACTGTGGTGTAGTAGAGCAGGTCTCTACATTTGCTTCCATCCTGCTTTGAAGTAGAGCAATCTGCTGTGTGTAGGTGACAGCATTTTCTACCCTGTGAATGAACTGTGTAGTCACCCCGCCCCTGTCATTCCCACTGGAAGAGTGTAGCTGCCTGCTGATGCAGGTTGTGGGTTCAGCCCTCTCTGTGCTCATGGCAGGTTGAGTACTGAGAATGCTGATTGATTGACCTTTCAGGTTGTTCAACCAGGCTCTGTCTTCATTTTGTGTGTTCACAAAATAACTCTGAAGTGTCGGGGTATTTCCGTCCAGTAACGGTCCACATGCACTGCCTCTGCTAGGACAGAATTACACATTAGGAACTTCATACCTAGGAGTGACTTTTAACTACAGCTTTCACAGTTTTTTAGTTATCTCAATGTAGTTATAGATGGAGATTTTTTGTTGGTGTGCAGTAAAGAGCACACAGTATAAGCAAAAACCAGCTATGTTCTTTTTTTAAAAAAGTCATTTGTGAGATGGCAGATATACACATACATAGTTTTTAGCTTCTATTTCCACAGTCTGATCTTGGGAGAGACCTGGAATTCCTAGTCCACGATTCCAATGATTTTAACTAGTCTCAGTTGCTCTTCAGCAGACTCTAGTAAAATCTGTGATCCTACATGTCTGGGGAAAAAAAAAGCACCATCTCTTAAGAAACCTAAATACTGACCCAGGAATTGTCTGTAATCATTGCTGTCCTCAGATTTCTGGGGCAATTTCCTTCTAGGTTTTATTAATGAGCTCATGCCTGTCAATACACCCTCCATGTTCCCCATGTCATGTTGAGTCAGAATCTGTACACAGTTTCTTTATGACAGCTAGTCCATGTAATGTCAATTTTCACTTAATCATTATGTGCTCCATAACTATGTTGCAATTATTATCAGTCCTGGGGGGTTATAATATATGAATGACAGAATAAAATTTTAGGCTCATTCACTAGATGTAGGAGATGTAAGTTATAGAAATGAATAAGTAAATAAAACAAAGAGTATTTTTACATATTACTCTCTTAGAAAAAAGTTAATGGTGGTGTCAGAATCAGTTCTCTATGACATGAGGAATTAACTTTTCTGTATGCAGAATGACTAGAAGTAACCTGTCATAGGAAGTTCCTGGAGAAAAAAAAAATATTGTAATAGTAAATTCAGGGTTCTCAAGAAGGAAAAAAAAAAAGAGCATTTGTGTGACAGTAACACAGATAACATCCTGTGCAGTGAATATATAAATAACAAAGTGGACCGTGGCAGGCATGTTGTTGCAGTGCACTCATAATCTAATGAAAGTGGGGAACTCGTCTTCCATGGTAGAGATGAGAAGCTGTAATGACATAACCTCTAAATATTGCTCTTTTCTGATGAAATACTGTTCGGGATTATAGTATTTCTCTCAAGTCTATTTTATTGTAAACTTAAACTATCAAAAAGATACCCTTTTGTTGTTAAAATATCTTATTATCAGCTGCACATAATAACATGTGTCTTTAATCCCAGCACTCAGGAAACAGGCAGACATATCTTTGTGATTTTGAGGTTATCACCATCTTCATAGGAAGTTCTAGGCCACCCATGGTACAGACTGTGGCCATGTCTCTGAGAAATAAGACAAATAAACCAGAATTTTGTATCATCTTGACCTGTATATGTGAATATGTGTGTGAATATATTAAAAGTTATTTTTCAATTATCTTGTTTTTTCATGTTGGAGTGGTAATAAACATATCTAGCTCTCAAACAGGTGGTAAATGTTTCTTCTTCCCACCACTGCATAATTACCATCCTTCATCTGCTACATCTAGGGCTGAAATATTAGGGATGGCAAGAAGAAAAAAAGAAATTGATAAAAGTGGGCATTGTCTTGTCTATTGACAGACTCAGTGAAAACCAATTTGAGTGCCTTATACAGAACCTGTTTTTTTTTTTTTGTTTTTGTTTTTCTTTTTTTCTTTTTTTATTTTAGTGACATTGAAAAGCTAGCGGGACCAGAAAGGTCAATGTTGTTGGTAGCCTGAAACTACAAGAATCATTCTTCCCTCGTCTTTAAAGTAGACAAAGAAAACTTAAAATATCATCCAGCAGTCATACTCTGACAAATCTATGTAGTCAAGAGAGGATGAAATAGAGTTGTTTGCCAAGATGTTACCCTCCAATTTCTACCATTTAAAGATCCTAAACCCTGACATGAGATTGACCCAAGGCTTGAATGTCTTTGAGCAACTTTAGACTCTCTAAGCGTAATTCAACCATATGAGTGTCCTAAGTCCATGCACACTTCACACTTTGCATGGTTATAACCACTTAGGAATTACAATTTCATCCTCCACCATCTCTTGTTTTATTCTCATATATTCTAGTAAAACTCATGCCATGTCTGTCCCATCCCACCCCTGGTCATCACCACTGGTTGAATGCCTTGTTTCACCTCTTTATTTTAAACTTTTAAATTGGTGTGACAACCAGCTCCTGAGAATTTAAATAAATTTTGAATTCATAAGGAGAATATTTTTCTCAATAGTCCCATTTCTTCAGTCCACTTTCCTGAGACTGTTTATTGGTTACTAACCAATTAATTTAGTGTTTTTAGCTTAGTGGTACTGGGAATTGAATCTCTGGCATTCCGCATGTTAAGTCAATGCTCCACATTGTGTGACATCCTCAGACCAAGACGTATTATTCATTCTGAGGCAGGAACTCACTAAGCTCTTAGGTTGGCCTTGAACTCACTTTGTAGTTCAGGTAGCCCCTGCAACTGTGACAATTTGCTTAGCTATTTAAGTAGTGGGATGATAAGCAGGTGTCACCATTATTATTATTATTATTATTATTATTGTTATTATTATTATTATTATTATTATTATTATTATTTCCTACCCAATAAAGTATTACAATTGAGATTTTTATAATCAAGGTCTCTGTTGTCTAGTTTTGTCAATATTTTACCTCTTCAACACCCTCTAGTTTTATACAAATCATGAATACCTAGTTCACTGGCTTTAGATTACAGACATTTTTAGCATTCATGTAGACTTCTCATGTATGAAATCTTCATCGTCCCCGCTTGACCTGACAAGGTTCTACTTCTATTCTTTCTCTATCACCCTCTCATTTCTCATTACAGCCCTACAGAAAATTACAATGAACTGCATCTCTTAGCTTTGATTCATCATTGAGACAATGAATTCCTTCAAAGCGCAAGCCTGCTATAGTGGTTTCATTGAAACATTTTCTTAAACATTCACTGCTCTCTATCAATTTGTCCTTTTTCTTGCAATCAGTTTCAGAGGACACCTGATAAAGTATCTTCTGGAAAAAACTTACATTTCAAGCTGGATGACTCAGTGTTTAATTGTAAATACACTCTCAGAGGAACTGAGTTCAGTTCCCAACACCCATGGCAGGCAGTCACAACCACCTGTAACTCCAGTTCCAGTGGGACCTGAGCTTCTAACTGCCATAGACTCTTTCACTCATGTGCACAAATCCAAACAAAGACAGACACAGAGACACGTGATTAAAAATAAAATAAACCATTTCTTAAAAATAGAAAATCTGACGCGGGGCGGTGGTGGCACACGCCTGTAATCCCAGCACTCGGCAGGCAGATCTCTGTGAGTTTGAGGCCAGCCTGGTCTCCAAAGCGAGTTCCAGGAAAGGCACAAAGCTACACAGAGAAACCATGTCTCGAAAAGCCAAAATAAAATAAAAATAAAAATAAAAATCTGAGTTCATTAATTATCTCAGCTTAGACATTAGATCTGTCTAAAGCTTTATCTTAATGAAAAGACACATATCACAACCTGCAGGTTATCATTTGCCATGATTTTCTTCACCCTCTACACTAAGTTTTAGCAACTGTCAATACAATTCCTTCTCCAGCAAATTAACCCTTTGCTTTCCTACATGAGAATTCTTCTCAACTCTTCTTCCTCCTTGAAAATTCCCATAACATCCACCTTCCTCTTCTGAGTCCCGATACAGTTTTCTAAGAAACTCTGGTGTCCTGTGGTGCTTTCTGACTACCATGCACCCATCAACCTTTCTTTAACACAATAGTAAGAAACATACCCAACAAAACATGACTCTTGGGTTATTGAAGAGAATGGACTTTATTAAGCAGGAGCTCAAGTTTCAAATTTCAACAAGGTGGTCTTGTGTAAGACAAGCCTGAGAGGTGCATAGTAATGCACTCATCAAGAAAGGGGGCTCAGTGGTACTTGTGGGACAGAGCATTGGCCACACCAGCCACCAATTTCTGCCAGGCAGCCTGCACCTCTGCGGTGAATTCCTTGCCAAAGTGAGAAGAAAGAACAATCACCAGCATGTTACCCAGGAGCTGTGAGAAGAAATACAAAAAAGATACACAAAAGTGAGAAAAGGAGATACAGGAAAGAGTTTACATGAAATTTACATGGAAAATAATATTTTTAAGTTCTGTTCCTTGAGAACTCCAATCCCCAGTTATCTATCCACTCTAATTAGGAGGTTGGTTCAGTTTCCCTGTTCACATGCCCTCCTTTCTCCCACTGAACCTCCTCCTGACTGCTCCTTTCTGTTTCTGCAGTCCACCATTTTTATGTTGCTTATTCCTTTTCTTATTCACCAATGGTCTGGATTCAATGAATGCAGGATTTGGGTGCAACAGCATGTTTACTAGAGTTTAAGTCTTCAATAATGAAGAAAGTGAATACTTCTTATGCTTTTGATCATTAGGACTGTAATGCTTTTTAGAAAGTTCATCAAAGCAATAAGAAAAATCTGTCCACTTTTCTCTCATATCTTTCATGAAGTGTCAATCATTTAGAATCCACATTAATAATATGTTTCTCCTTCTCTAAAACAAAGTTTCAGTTTCAAATGCTATTTCTCCTTCCACATAGGTGCCAATTCCTTTTAAGGAAATAAAGTAGGGAGGATTTGTAACCAATTCCAAAAGTCTGCTCCTTTTTGTCCTTTGGTAGTCATGGAGTCTCAGACTTTCTTTACCCTGGAAAAGCATTCCACCAACTGAGTTACATACTAAGACACCACATGTCTGTCTAAAAACTTTGCTGAATATTTGCAAATTATTAGGAAACGTTTCTAGCAATTCATTAACACTAGATTTGGACCTACATATTTTGAGATCTAGGCCAGCATAACCAATCATAATCTGTTTTATGGTTAATTAAATTTATTCATTTCTTTTACATCTGGACCACAGTTTCTCATCCTTCCTCTCTTCCCATTCCCTTGCTCCACCTCCCTTTTCCTCCCCCATTGTCTGTCCCACTGTTTCTATTCAGAAAGGGGCAGTCCTCCCATGGGTGTCAACAAAGCATGGCACATCAAATTGAGGTCAGACTAAGCTCCTGCCTTTGTATTAAAGCTGGACAAGGCAACTCAATATGAGGAATAGGATCCTGTAAGCAAGCATAAGCACTAGGAACCAATCACGCTCTTAGCATTAATTTCTCCACCCGTGTCATACTTAAATTGTTCCAAACTGACCTTGAAGTTCTCAGGATCCACATGAAGCTTGTCACAGTGCAGCTCACTCAGATGAGCAAAAACCTCCTTGAGGTTATCCATGTTCTTAACCGCCAAGCCTAGGGATGTCAGCACCTTCTTGCCATGGGCTCTGATTCTGGGGTTACCCATGATGGCTGGGGCAGAAGAGAGGTTTCCAAATTTGTCAAAGAATCTCTGAGTCCATGGGTAGACAATCAAGAGCCTAAGACACAGGGCATAAGCAGTTAAAAAGTCAGAATGTGTCACAAACCCCTAAAGGAAACCTATATATTTCTGCCAAGCACAATTTCCCCTCCATTTCTTCCCTGCCCTGGCCTCAGATCCTACCTTCCCAGGGTTTCTCCTCCAATTTTTTCCACATCCACTTTATCCCAAATGCTTGTGATAGCTGCCTTCTCCTCAGCTGTGAAGTGAACCATGGTGTCAGGTCTAGAAGCTTGGAGATGATCTCAGGTGTGTAGAAGCAAGTGTGTTCAAGTGGCTGAAGGCCTGCCTGTCCTTTTATTCTTCACCCTGGACCTTGCACCCCTTCCCCCACCCCCAGGACTCTGAGGCTATTGGTCAAGAGAGGCTGGGCAAGACAGGGGTGGGGTCCAGTCCAGTAAGGTGTAGATAGCTTCCCCACTAAGATAGTGTCAAGTAGGCCCCTTCCCTCATGGGAGGAGACCCTCCTGATGAAATTTTCATAGTATTTTCTCTCTTTCTTTCCTTCTTTCTTTTTCTTCAGTTCCTTCTCCTCCCAACAGAAGATTTGCAAGGGTACCTTTCACACTCTTTCCTTTCTGTCTCTAGCCTTACAGGGGCCAGTAGATTAAAGCCAAAGCGTGGGCAAACATGGGAAAGCCTCAAAGAATACGAGGCTTTCTTTAGCCATGGGAACCAGCACCTGACTGGCAGAAATATGCCCCTTACTCAGAAGCTACGTATAATAAAGAAGTGGTGTGCAAACCATCAGATGCCTTTTCTATAGGTTTAGCCCATGGTCTCCCTAGTTCCCCACAGCCTCGGGAAAGCAGTTCTGTTTCTGAGTAAGAATAGATTACTGTGGTGTAGTAGAGCAGGTCTCTTACATTTGCTTCCATCCTGCTTTGAAGTAGAGCAATCTGCTGTGTGTAGGTGACAGCATTTTCTACCCTGTGAATGAACTGTGTAGTCACCCCGCCCCTGTCATTCCCACTGGAAGAGTGTAGCTGCCTACTGATGCAGGTTGTGGGTTCAGCCCTCTCTGTGCTCATGGCAGGTTGAGTACTGAGAATGCTGATTGATTGACCTTTCAGGTTGTTCAACCAGGCTCTGTCTTCACATTTTGTGTGTTCACAAAATAACTCTGAAGTGTCGGGGTATTTCCGTCCAGTAACGGTCCACATGCACTGCCTCTGCTAGGACAGAATTACACATTAGGAACTTCATCCCTAGGAGTGACTTGCTGCTGACAGCTCTAACAGTTTCTTTGCTCTTCCTCTATAGTGGTGGAAGGAATTTGTATTGGTGTGTCATGAGAACATGCAGTCTGAGAGAAAACCAACTACATTATCTTTAACATAAGACATTTGTAAGATGGCAGTAATGTATACAGATCTATCAACATAGCCAAATTACCACCTGAACCCCAGTTCTCATGGAAAACAATAGTTCTGGCTCCCAGGAGCACCTCCTTTCACATACACAAACACAAATTTGGACATACACACAGACTCATAAACCTTAAAATGATAAATCTTTTCAAAAAACATTTTGGAAATTATGATATAGTTACAACATATCTCACATATCTTTCCTCCATTCAAACTCTTCTATATTCCTTCCTTTCTTTTTCAAATTTGTCTTCTTTTGTCTTTAATTGTTATTGCATACATGTATATGTAATTTTAATCTTCGCCCCTCAGTCAGGAAACTAAAGAAATCTACCACCAATCAAATGGAGAGTTGTGGAACCTAGTTACAGTGAATAGAAAACACTCCCATACCTAAGGCTCAGGGAACACTGCAGAGGAGGAACAAAAGATTGTAAGAGCCAGAGGATCAAGGAGTTTGTTGTGGGACACATTAACATGGATGGGAGAAAGTCCATGAGATTTCAACCACACCCAAAGAATTACAGGCAACTAAAGAATGCTGAAGAAGGGGAAATAGTCTTCCTCAGGGAAGAGCACATCAATTGGTTATCCAATAAACTCTTTTAGAAAGAAAATGTACTTTAAATAATTTAAAATAATAATCCTGTCTTAGATCTTGGATCTCTAAAGCTTTTTCTTAATTGAAATTGGATATGTCACAACTTTCTATGAGATACTTGTCATCCTTTTCTTCACCCTCTATAGTAAGTTTTTATACGTTCCACACAAAATTCCTTCTCTTTGAGAATTCTTTCCCAGCTATAGGCTCTCCCTGGGCCTGTAGAAGCCTTCAATAGCATCTAATTTCCTCTCTTGAGTCCTTCCAGTTTTCAAAGAAACTCAGGTGTCTTCCTGTACTTCGCCTCTCCCACAAACCCATCAAACATTTTTTATTAGCATTGAAGTAAAAAATGGACAAGACAAAAATGACTTTTTGATTATTGAGATGAATGATCTTTATTAAACAACCTGTGTTTTCAAGGATAAGTCAAGTTCTCATGTGCAGAAAGATGGCATAGGGGACACACAGGATTGCTGGACAAATATAGGGCTCAGTGGTACTTGTGGGACAGAGCATTGGCCACCCCAGCCACCACCTTCTGCCAGGCAGCCTGCACCTCGGGCGTGAATTCCTTGCCAAAGTGACCAGCCAAAACAATCACCAGCACATTGCCCAAGAGCTGTTTGAAGAAAGACAAAATAAACAGATTGGTGTGTTAAATACAGGCTCAGAAAAGAATAAGCATGAAAAACAAAGAAATGTTTTTAGCCTATACACTAACACATTCAGCATCAAATTCCCAATTTTGACATCTCTGATGAGCATAGGTTCAATTTTTCTATTGTATCTCTATCTTCCCACTCACTACTGCTCTGTCTGAATTCTTACACTTTCTCCTCTTCCCATTATATTTATTTGCCTTTTTTGTTACTTTTCCCATTCAGTAATTGTCTAATATCTGTAAATATAGAATTTCTGTCCTACAAGTGCTCTTGGGGGAGTTTTAAAACTACCACCAATGTAGGAACAAGTCTCCATTTGTCATGATATTCACTTGGGAATTTAACACATTTTAATAATGTTGATAGAGAAATTCCATCTTTAAAATGTATCCCAAATCTTTTCTTCAACATCAATCATTAAGACCTACAGAAGTTAAGCTGCTTTTCTCCAGATTCCATTTCTTCTTGCACAGATCTGCAGTTCTTTCCCATAACTCTCCATGACAAGTACAACAAAATTCTATCATGACAAATTTTTCTAAATGCCTGTAAACTAATTTAGGCTTCTTACAGCGATTCACTGTTATCCTGCCTAGACTAATAAATTTTGAGATCTATGTTGACATCACCATCACTCATATTCCCAGCTTCCATTTTTGTCCCCAAGACAAATGCAAAATAAATTTGTGAGCTTGCCCTGAACTCACCTTGAAGTTCTCAGGATCCACATGTAGCTTATCACAGTGCAGCTCACTGAGCTTAGCCAAGGCAGACTTGAGGTTGTCTAGATTCTTAATGGCTTCTCCAAGAGAAGTCAGTACCTTCTTGCCATGGGCTTTGACCCTTGGGTTGCCCATTATGGCAGAGGCAGAGGACAAGTTTCCAAAGCTGTCAAAGAATCTCTGGGTCCATGGGTACACAACAAGAAGCCTATGAAATAAAAGGAGAAAGCGGAAAAATTGGGGATCCTCAGAATTCTTGACTTTCCTGGATAATTGTCCAAAATACTATTCACCCTCCTCCCAGATGAATCAACAACCGATTCTTACCTTCCCAAGGCTTCACCACCAATATCTTCCACATTCACCTTGCTCCACAGGCCACTGACGAGACCCTTTTCCTCAGCAGTGAAGTTCACCATGATGTCAGGTCTAGGGGCTTGCTGCTGATCACAGGAGTGCCAGAAGCAGATACATGCTGCTGCTAGAAGTGATGGCCTTTTATTCTTCACAGACAATGTTCTGGCCCTTTGTTCTGCACAGTTCTTTGAAACTATTGGTCAGCCTGACCTGTGGTCCTTATGGGTGGAGCCAGGTCATGGGAGGGTCAGCAGTAACTGTACACTGAGTTTATGATAATACATTTTAGATATGGGGCCATTCTTTCTTTTTTGACTCCTCCTTCAACAAAAACTTTTTTTTTTACTTATTGTTTTTTCATCTCCTCTCTTCCCATGTAAACTTCCAAGATAACACTCACCTCTCTCATCACATTTTCTGACAAAGGCACAGGGAGAGGAGTTTAACCACTATAGGAAAAAACTTCAAGTCTAAAGTAACTTTAACATTTAGGCAAAGAATGGTTACAATAAGAACAAACTCAAGAAAAAAGGAGTTTGTGCTGTGGGCACAGATTTACATCTAATTCTGCTTTTGGGAGATGTGGATTAAAACTACATCTTCTAGATATGTTTTGTCCCAAGTAGACAAGAATCCTATATGGTTGCATCTATCAGATGAATACAGAAGCAAAGGATTGACAATGGGACCAAAGACTCAATTCCAAAATACACCAGGGAGTAACACCATAGAGAAGATGAATGCAAATTCACCTTCTGTACTTCTAGTGTCCTCTGACCAATGCTCTGCGGACCTGGACTCCTTTGGGAATTCTGCTCTGGGATCTTTTCTTGCTTATTTTCATATAGGCATTTTTCATCTGTAAGATGGAACTAAAATTACTTTAAAGTAGGCCTTGTGACCCAACTGAGGAATGAGTTAATTGACACATCATTGGCCTTGAGAAACACTTGGGAATATTCAGTCTTCATTATAGCCAAAGGTTCTGATCATTAGTGCCCTTGATTTCTACTCATGTCTTGGGATTGCTTGTTAGCTGTTACATGTTGGACCTGAAGTTAGAAGTCTACATTCATTTGTGTTAATAGCATCCATGTTCACAAAGGATAGTCTCTACACCATTCTATTTAATCTGCATGTTGTAATATAATTATCATTACCCACCTTTTATTTAAATGAAGGAACAAAGTCACAAAGGTGATATAACTGTAAGGAGAGAGAATTGATGACTGAGGGAGGAAGGATGCAGACTGTGTACAGTTTAGGTTTCCTATCTACAGAAAAGTTCTCCTACATTGCCATACTCTAGCTGCCTCTGGCCATTCTGCATGCATTCCATTCTTTATCTCCTCGATTACTCCATATGCTCCTAATAGCCCTAAGAGTTTCTCTCCCAGCAGATTTTGTTTTGTTTAATTTAGTTCTATTTTTCTTTTCTTTCTTTTTTTTCTTTTTTCGAGACAGGGTTTCTCCATGTTGTTTTGATGACTGTCCAGGATCTTGCTCTGTAGACCAGGCTGGCCTGGAACTCACAGAGATCCTCCTGGCTCTGTCTCCCAAGTGCTGGGATTAAAGGCATGTGCTACCACCACCCAGCTAGTTCTATTTTTCATTTAGCAATGTGGCTTCTGTGTCTCAAGTCTTCATGTTCCAGGTTTATCCAGGGGCTTTTATCTATAACCTTTGACTTGTCTTGGCCTTTATGATGATTCCATGTATATATATATATATATATATATATATATATATATACCACAACCATTTCTGACATGAGAGAATACCTCTTTTTGTCCTTTCTCTTATGATTGCAGAAGCTGTTATCTAATTTAAAGTCTTCCCAAATTGGCATTATTACAAACCATTGAATCCATACTCAACTCTCAGTTTTTACCCTACATTATCTTTTGGATATAGATTCTAACCAATGGATATAAACTTATCTTTTCATGACATAGACTGATCTCACAGACTGTTAACTACAAAAATGGTATGCATAAAATTATATACATAGGATTGCCAAGAAAATAAATGTAGCAGCCATATATATGTTGAAATAGCTACCTTTGGTGTAATATTGCATGCACTTCCTCATGAACATGTTAGATTCAATAGTAGATCCATAGTGACCATAATATCCACTTCATAAAGATTAATGGTAAGGATATATGTAACAACTATGTTCTGTGGTCCCAATTTGAGATTTTCTTGCCTAGAATAGACAACCTATGAAAATAAAATTCTAGGTTGAGAAAGATGTTTCATTATTCAAGAATAAGACAAAATAAACAAAAAGAAGAAAACAGCTCTATGCCAGACTGAGTTATACAGCAAGATCCTTGTTTCAAAAACCTAAGTCAGAGAGGCTCAAATAAGACAGTGTTTGTCTAGCATGTTCAAAGCCCGGGGATTGGATTCACTCCTAAGGGCTGCCCACAAGTTTTTAAAAGAAAGAATCAAATATTGTGCTTATTTTATATACTATTAGTATGGGAAATTGAAAAAAAAATGTATTGTTTATGGTAAAATAGCCCCTTCGGTGCATGTTTTCAGTGTTATCCAAGAAAAAGAGTCTCTATAGTTATTCTTCATCATAAATAGTTTTAGAGTAGAAAAATTATTAGTGAAGTTTCTGAACAGGAAAAAGTAGTTTGCAATTCTTACTGAAAGAAGCAGTCCTTTCATTTGCTTCCATTGCATTCTACATTCATATCCCTATAACAGCAATAAGTGGGGTAGAATAATTCTATTAAGTGTTGCATTAGCAAGGAGTGACTTATGGACTAACAGCATCAAGGTATCCCTGCAGAAAGCCTCTAAACTTTCCTGAGTATCACCACAGAAAATGAGGAACAAGCCATGGACCGTGTCAGATACACTTAAAGCACCAGCCTCTTGTTTCACAGATGAATTGTAGGCAGAGCTGTGTCTCATTCTTAGAGGGACTCCCCTCCCTTTTCAGCTGAGAGCATAGACACCTGCTTGACTGACCTCTGGGGCTACACTGAGTGAACCAGACAGAGATGTGTATGGCTTTTAATTAAGCAGAGAGGTTTTTACTAGGAAGAGAAAATAGAAAACCACAGTCGCCAGTTTGTCTCTGTTTCCTTCAGCTATGGAACTGGAAGTTTATACTTGAACCTGGTAACCTAGAAAAGTCATAAACGCCCCCATTTTCTTCCAAACTGTCACTTTTCCCAAACTGCCAATTTGTTTTCTTGGTTTCTTTAGCATGCTTTTGTTGTTGTTGTTTAATTGCTTGTTTGTTTTTTAACTTGAGTCCTTGAGTAAATAAGGTTGTAAAGTTGTCTGTTTTCAAGATTAAAATTCTGGAGAACTCTTGTCTTTTCTGTGTTGAATAATCTCACCGTATGACTTCTATAAACCAAGATCAGCCTATCAAAACACTGACATAGTCAAAAAGACAGACACGCTGATTAGGGCGGGTGCTTTTTGTTTTCTGGTTTCCCCTTCAGTTAACACCGCTGCCCTAGGAAATGGCCAAATTTCATTGTTTTCAACCAGTTAATTAAGTCAATTAATAACTGGTGAACTTTATTCAAGTGTAGCCTCTTTTAGACATACACTAAATATTTGAATAATTTCTGAATAAAGTTGGCTCAAAAGCTATTTTTTTTCCTTTTTAGAGCATTTTCTTTTTATTTATTTTTTATTAAGAAATGGTATTCATTTTACATGCCAACCATAGATCCCTCTCTGCCCTCTTTCGGCCCCCCAGCCTTCCCTCCCAACTCACCCCCCATTTCCTCCTCCAACAAGGTAAGGCCTCCCATGGGGAGTCAGCAGAGCCTGGTACATTCAGTTGAGACAGGTCCAAGCCCCTCCCCCTGTATCAAGGCTGTGCAAGGTGTCCCACCATAGGTAGTGGGCTGTACCAGGGATGTATCCTGATCCTACTGCCAGGGGACCCCCTAAGCAGATCAAGCTACACAACTGTTTTGCTTATGCAGAGGACCTAGTCCAGTCCCATGTAGGCTCCACAGCTGTTGGTCTAAAGTTCATGACTTAAACTTCATGAGTTTCCACTAGTTTGGTTTGGGTTGTCCTGTAGGTTTTCCCATCATGATCTTGATGCCCCTTGCTCATAAAACCCCTCTTCTCTTTCTTCTACTGGACTCGTGGAACTTAGCCTGGTGCTTGGCTGTGGATCTCTCATCTGCTTGTGTCAGTTACTGGATGAAGGCTCTATGATGACAGTTAGGGTATTCACCAATTCAAAAGCTATTCTTATATTCAGAGGTTAGAATTCTATGTCTTGCTAGATCTGCTGGAAATGGCCCCACTGTGTACTTAGGGTCCATCTATACTTCTAGCTGGCAAGGTGAAAGATATCTTTTGATTTGGTAATTTTTGAAATCTAAGAAAAAGGAAAAATACTGTATCTTGCCTAGGCATGCCTCTTCAGTATTTGTAGTGTCCTATATGGAAATTATAGCTTAGGGTAATTCCTGAATTGCAAATACACATCCCTCTGGAAAAATATAAAGGTGTGAGGATTGGCCAAGGAAGCAGAGATTAAGTGACAACTTCCCTGACAAAGGCCCAAACCCCATCCCTCAGCAGTGGGTATTGTGAGATACAACCCCCTGTGCTTGCTGTCCCTGAAGCTGGCAATATTTAATGACTGTTCTTGCCCAAAAATTCATAGTTCAGAAGAGTTATTCTGAATGTAAGTCATCTCAGCCTCCAGTTTATTAAGTCTGGGGTATCTGAAGGGTAGAAACTTGCCTTTTGCAGAGTCCTAGACCAAGGTGCTGAGAAAATATTTCCCTACAACCCAGCCTCAAGCCTGTGTTATGGTTTCTCACTAGACCTATTTCCTTCCCTCCATCTCCTCCTTTTTTCTCCTTGTCCTTCTTTCTTTGTATTCTTGTTCATCTGTCTAGGGACTTGGGTCTTTCTTTTATTTTAGTAGAAGTGAAAAGAGTTGCTGTTTCTCTTCTTCTAGGACCTGGAATGGTGACAGCTGGGTAGGGTCAGAGACTGTGGGGACAGATAAGGACTAGAGATGCACAGAGCTGAGTCAAGGTTGGGGCTTTCCTGAGATGGTGAGTGCCAGAGTGTTCAGTCTCCTTCATGATTAGGTAAGAGGAATTAGATATAGGGTAGTGTTTGAGGATCTGGCTTGGGGAAGCCTGATAAATATGTTTTGTGTTATACATTCACGAGTATATTCATATAGCTCAAATATGTGGCTATTATCAAAATTTTCAAGGATATCAGGCCTATATCACTTATAAAGCCCACAGAGCGAGGGAAATAAACTGCATTCTCAAAACTGCACCGAGACATATTTTTTTAGAAAATAAAACAAAAACAAAAACAAAAAAACCCAAATGATCAAAAGAGGGACTCTAAGTGTTATGAAGGAGCTAAAATGACCCCGGAGCCAGAGCCTTTTAACTGTAATTTTATTAAATTCATATATATAATTAAAAAGTTAATAAATAAGGAACTAGCCCAGGAGGAAACTATAGAAAAGAAAGGTTTCCTGTTAGCTCTCCTAGAGATGCCTTGGACTTTACATGATTTCTCCAAGCCGTGGTTCTCCTGTACCTGAGGAAATGAATAAAAACCACACTTGAGCTGTTGGCACAATGATGGTCTCAATGGCACAGCTACAGGATGCCTGCCATGTACATATACAGTCCTGCTCACACTAATACACGTTAATTTCTAAGTAGGAGTATGTATTAGTACAAAGGTTCTGAGGCTGAAAGCAGTAACTCTGTGCTGACCTCCAGCCATGCCTGTGGTCATCACAGTCATGACTTTAAAACTGCCTTGGCAGTTCTATTGAATGGGTAATTAGCAAAATTAGAAACCATCTTTGGAACTTGTGTGCATAGCAGATCTTCAGTCAAAACAATATCAGGCAATATCCATCTCAGATGGTGACCAGTGACTTAGAAGCCACAGCTTTTTAGCTAGAAGAAGTTTATATTTTCTTTAAGGAGAGAAAACTCTCTGATGTCGGAATAATCAGAGAAAATACATCTGTGCAGTAACAGCCTTTGGTACAGAAGCTGTGGCCTGTACATTAACAAAGGAGAACTAGATGCTCCCTTTTCTTCCTTCAAATGTGCACTGTATCCCTACACCCCTGAGGAGTACCTCCTATGTGTTCAAAATGGTGTGAGAATGGCAGAATTCCACTCAAGAAGTATCTGTAATACTGATTCTAACCTAAACTAAGCTTCTGTCCTAGAATACAGGGTACATGAGAACTTGTCCAGGAACTACCTAGTACAGGACCAATGACCCCCAACTATTCTAATAGCATTTGATTAACTATTGACTATCTTATGAACAAAACTCGTGTATGTGTGTGCACTATAAGTGTGTGATTCTGTTGCTTCTATGTATGAGATTGAAGAATAAGAACCAGATTGAAAAGAACCAATTATGCTATGACATCTAATGAGAACAATGAAAAATAATTTTTAACCAGGAAATAAAATACTCTAAGATGTGTCACATAGTGTTGCAGGGTCCCTTTTACTTCATGGTGCTGGTGGATACAATGTTTTCATCAGGTAGCAAACTTCTCCTTTTCTTGCCAACATCCCTGTGGACTTCCTGTGGGAGACCCAGATAGCACTCATCACTCAAGGCTGAAAACATCTGGCCACACACCCTAAGCCCCAGCATGACTCAGCATGACTCAGCACTGCTGTGCTCAGGCCAGATGCTAGCTCAGAAGGCCAAACACACCCAAAGAGTGGGTGGGTGGGTGGGTGGGGGTGAGAACTGAGTCAGCTGAAGCCCAGCTCACCTTCTCTGTGCTTGGACTATAGTAATGCAGCAATTGAGACTGAGAGACAGAATATGAAGGAATGGAAAACGAGTTTATTTAAATCAGAGACGGGGGCTGAAGGACATAGAGCGTTGTGAGTTTGTAGAAAGCCTAATAGTCATTCAGCAAGTGTTTGTGGAATACCTGTAGTGTGCTGATATTAATGTCAATGCTTGAGGAATAAGTGAGACTAACATGTCATTTGTCTGCCAGAAGTCCTGGTCAAAGCTAATGATTAATAATAATACATGATTATATAATATTGTTAAGAGATATTATAAGTTATATAAGTTACAGAGATGATAATGTTGGCAATACATGTCTTTCTCAGTGAAGATGCCTTTTAAAAACTAAGGGGTGGATAAAACATGTAACACAATGGAAAGAACATAAACTGAGTGTTTTAATATAGACATTTTCAATATGTATCTAAATTTTTTTCTCAAACTTTCCTGAGATACTGCCATGGCTAAAGAAGTATGTAAAGAAGTGTATCTTGAACTCTGACTGGGGATGGGGGCAGGCAGTGGATGGGAGGGGGGGGGGGATGAGAACATGAGGGAACAGGATGATCAAGCTGGGGGAGGGACGGAGTGGGAGAGCAATGAAAAAGATATCTTGATAGGTGAAGATGCTATACCGTAAGGAAGAAACCTGGTGCTAGGGAAATTCCCAGGAATCCACAAGGATGACCCCAGATTAGACTACTAGCAATAGTGGTGAAGGTGCCCAAAGTAGCCTATCCTGGTAATCAGATTGGTGAATACCCTAACAGTTATCATAAAGCCTTCATCCAGTAACTGATGGAAGTGGATGCAGAGATCCACAGCCAAGCACCAGGCCAAGCTCCAGGAGTCCAGTCAAAGAGAGGGAGGAGGGATTATATGAGCAAGGGGAATCAAGATCATGATGGGGAAATCTACAGAGACAATTGAACAAAGCTCAAAGGAACTCACAAACTTTAGACCAACAGCTGTGGAACCTGCATGGGACCGGACTAGACCCTCTTCAGACAAGAGACAGTTGAATACCTGGGTCTGTTTGAGGAGCCCCTGGCAATGTGACTAGGATCTATCCCTATTGCATGAGCTGGCTTTCTGGATCCCATTACCTATGGTCGGACACCTTGCTCACTCTTGATGCAGCAGGAAGGGGTTTGGTCCTCAACTGAATGTACCAGGTTTAGCTGTCCCCCCCCAACCCCATGGAAGAACTTACCCTGTTGAAGGAGGGGATGAGGGATGGGTCAGGAGGGAGGAGGCGGGGGGGGTGGGAGTAGGAGGAGGGATGAGGGGAGATCTGTGGTTGTTATGTAAAATGAATAAAGAAATTTAAAAAATTCTCTCCTTTTACATACCAACCCCTGTTCCCCCCTCACTCCCCTTCTCCTATTCCTCTCCATCTCCTCACCCCAGTCTCCTCCTCATAGGGGGTAAGGCCTCCCTTAAGTAGTCAACACAAGCTGACATGCCAAGTTGGGGCCAGACCAAGCCCTCCCCCCTGCATCAAGGCTGAGTAAGGCATATAAAAAGACAGTTCGTGTACCCAGGATAAATCCTGGTTCCATTTCCAAGGAACCTGCAAACACATCAAGGCACACAACTATCACCCACATTCAGACAGCCTAGTATGGTCCCATCCAGGCTCCCCAGCTGTCAGGCCAGAGTCCATGAGCTCCCAATAGCTTGGGTCAGCTATTTCTGTGGGGGTTTTTTTCCATCATGAGCCTAACCCCCCTTGCTCCTTTAATTCTTCCTCCCTCTCTTCAGCTGAACTCCAGGATCTTGGCCAAGTGCTTGCCTGTGGGTCTCTGCCTCTGCTTGCACCAGTCACTAGATGTAGGTTCTATGATGGCTATTAGGATAGACACCAATCTGAGTGCAGGGAAGGCTACAGAAGAATCTCAAATGGCTGAAAGACATTTAAGGACGTGTTCAACATCCTTAGCCATCAGGGAAATGCAAATCAGAAGGACTCTGAGACACCATCTTATACCTCTCAGATGGCTAAAATCAAAAACACTGATAACAGCTTATGTTGGAGAGGATGGGGAGAAACAGAACATTCCTCCACTGCTGGTGGCAATGCAATCTTGTACAGCCACTCTAGAAATCAGTATGGTGATATCTCAGAAAAATTGGGAATCAACCTACCTCAAGACTCAACAGTACCCCTCCTGGGTATATACACAAAAGATGCTCAACCACACCACAAGGACATTTGTTCAGCTATGTTCATAGTAGCATTATTTGTAATAGCCAGAACCTGGAAACAACCTAGATGCCCTTCAACCAAAGAATGGATAAAGAAAATGTGATACATTTACACGGTGAAGTATTATGCAGCAGTAAAAAACAATGAAATGTGTAGGCAAATGGAAGGAACTAGAAAAAGTCATCCTGAGTGAGGTAACCCAGATCCAGAAAGACAAACATACTTACTCTGTGAATATAGACACAAAGCAAAAGATAACCAAGCTATAATTCACAACCCAGAGAAGCAAGGTAAAGAGGAGGACCCTAAGAGGGACACACATGGATCAATTCAGGAAGGGGAAAAGGTTAAGATCTCCTGGGTAACCTGGGAGGAGAGAGTAGAAGGGAGGGGATGGGAGGTAAGAAAAT